>NC_083335.1:66969997-67107497 GCF_963455315.2 Globicephala melas
GCTCACGGGCCTAGTTGCTCCGCGGCATGTGGGATCTTCCCAGATCAGGGCTCAAACCCGTGTCCCCCGCATTGGCAGGCAGACTCTCAACCACTGCGCCACCAGGGAAGCCCGAGCACCTGTACTTTAAAAAAAAAAAATCCTTAGAATAATCCTGATATATCACCATGGTTGGAAAACATTGCCATGAACCACAGACATAGATTAGGAGGTGCTTTTATATTTTGCTTTTTGCCCAGTCACACTGAAATTATAAAGAAATAGCTTTTATACAAAATCAACAAAGGAGCGAGAATTGGGAAGCTGAGAATAGTAAGACTGGATAGTAGAAAATTCTCAAAAACTCTGGAGTTCTTGTAGATCATGGCTGCAAGGGTGGGTACAGAAAGTTAATGCTGTGTTTCAGGGCTCCACTCCTTCCTAGAAGCCTCTTCCCTAGTAAAGAACACTGTGTCCTCTCTTGGTCTTCTCTCTGCCTTTAAGCAAGATTGAAATGTTAACAGAATTAATAATAATACATACCTGAATGTACCTTTAAGAGTCTCCAAAACACCTTTACACAGTCTTTAATTTGATCTTCAGCACAACTATGTGAGATAGCTAAGGAAGGGATTGTAGTTCCTAGTTCACAGATAAGCATACAAATTTAGAGAAGTGAATTGTCCAAGGTCATAGAACCAGTAACTGACAAAGACAGGACTTGAACCCAGGTCTTTAGACTTCAAATCTACATTGCCACCCTAAAGTATATACTTAATACAGTTTTACCAAAAATTAGCCCTCAATCCCCTTCACCCTAAAATAACTTCATATTTCTTCATGCCCTTTTTAATCTAACAGTATATAAATATTTTACATAATCCTCATCATCACGTATATACAATTTTAGTTTCTACTTAGATTTTTCCTTTATCCACAGTCATCTTATTTATTCTTTTAATGATTCTATAGAAACTCATGAAGTTGCTGTACCATGATATGCCATTATTTACACAACCATTCCCATGTTTAGATTACTTCTAGTTTTCCACTTGTGACTAATGCTGCTATAAAACACTCTTGCACATAGGGCTTTTCTCCTCTCTTGAATTATTTCCTTAGGATGAACTTCCAGAAGGAGGATTATGGATTAGAGGGCATTGATACTTTTATGACTCTTGTTATGCTTGCCAGATTGCCTTCAAAAACAAGATTGAACCTATGTACTCACTCAATTATATTAAAGGAGACTGAAGCAGTACTCTTGGCTACAGTATTTCTTCTGCCTTTCAGAATAGGTAATTGATGTCTCCTGCATGATGGGCTCTTAGGAAGTGATTTTCTTCTTCTCTATCACAGATGACTCCAGGTGAGATTAAATTCTCTGTTCACGTGGAGTCTGTCCTGAATCGTGTACCTCAGCCGGAGTACCGCCAGCTTCTGGTTGAAGCCATCCTTGTCCTCACCATGATGTCAGACATTGAAATTCATAGTATTGGAAGCATCATTGCTGTGGAAAAAATAGTGCATATTGCCAATGACTTGTTTCTTCAAGAACAGGTAGGCAAACCTGTTGTTTTCTCAAAGAGGAATGTCTGATACTAACCTGACTGCATTCAGAGCTCTTCAAGAAGCCAAGGTCACTTTCTTGTGTCCTCTTCCTCATAGCTCTTTTCTAGGCCCCCTTTGTAGTGGCTCTGAGCTCTATCTGTAAAAGAAGTAAGCTGTGGGATGACCTCTGTCTTTTACCATGAGTTTTGTGGTTGTGTTACATGGTAAAGTTGCCTGGAACTCAGGAGACTTTTATGCTTTTCGTCATATTTCAGACTACTTTTATCACACTACTTTTCGTAGCGATAAGGACTTAATAAGAAACTATTGGGTAGTATATCCTTTCTGGACGATTAAGGAAAAGAGAAGATTTGATTTTGGTTTTGTTTTGGTTTTGCTTTTCTCTCTTACCTGTAGGAAAATATTAAAGTGAAACTTTTAATTCTACATTTCCTTATTTTCTTAATAAATCTTATTCCAGGAAATAAAGCACATTTTAAAAATGCAAACTATTGAAAGCTTTCCAAATATTTCTTAGATTAAGAGTAGGACCACATAAAGTGAAGGACATGCACTGCTGTTAATAGAACAGTCTCCAAAACATGTAATCAGTGTTTCATTCTATTAGGCCCTGGGGGGGAATGCAAAGGAAATTAAAAGTTTCTCTAGGACTTTTCAAGGATTTTCTAGGACAGTCCTAATTTTAAATATTCTGATTGCTCTTAGTTCGTTGTAGCAGAAAATGTGATCCCTTTTAGGCATAGACTCTATATTGGAAAGCTTGAGGTCTATTTGAATTAAGTCGACTTAGAAAGAAATAATGATGAAATGCAAGATAAAATAATACATGCTGAAATCAGTGGTACTAGAAGGATTCAGACCAAAGTCCCTCTAGGGTGATTTGTAAGTATTAACATTTGACTCTTTAACAAACACAACTGTAATTACCTATTATATTTAACTTTCAAAAATTCAAAACAATTAATGCTTTAAAAATAATTTCATGTGATTTTAGGATCTAGTGAAAAATGCATATATAGAAACTCATAGTCACCATTTTGTGCATAACCCTGATCCCTTCCTGTCTAAACAGCCTAAGATCCAACTAGTTGGTGATGGGGAGGAGGCTCTGAGTTATTCTAATCAGGACTTTAATTAGTAGGATTAGTAATTTTTCCTTTCCCCTGTGTTCTCCCACCCTTAAAAACCAAACAGAAAACCCTCGGCGCAGATGATATCATGTTGGCCAAGGATCCTGCATCTGGCATCTGTTCTCTTCTGTATGACAGTGCACCCAGTGGCAGGTTTGGCACCATGACCTACCTCTCCAAGGCAGCTGCCACCTACGTGCAGGAGTTCCTGCCTCACAGCATCTGTGCCATGCAGTGAGGCCTCTAGGCCCTGGCTGCTGGGAGCCTTTTGACAGCCGGCTCCTGCCTCATTGTGCATGGAACTGAAATGTGATGGCCTGATCACTCCCGACCGTGCCCCTTTCCAACCCATCCCTCCCAAGAAGAGCGAACTTTTCTGATAAACTAACTGGTGTAGAAGACGTGAACCCTTGCCTGGAGGCATCTGCTCACCCAGGCTTTTCAGTGCCTTAATTCTTTCATGGTTCATAAAAGTTTGCATGTGTTTTTATTCTCTAGATCTGTTACAACCTTAGTTTTCTAACTCCTGTTTGGGGAGCAGGTGTTAATAATAACTTATTCCTAAAGTTTGATTTTTCTTATGTTTGGTTCATTGTGTGAACGAGTAGTGGGTGCTTTGGAACATTATTTCAAGTGAGTAAACCCTAAATTGTTGGACTTTATGCTGCTATAAATTGGAAATGTCTATCCTAAGTGCCTTTTCTTGGGAAAAGAGTACCAGATCATGGTTTTCTTCTTTACTCACATGCTGCCTCACACTGAATGATGAACTCCTTTCTGTGCAGAACTTACTGTCTCTGCTTTTGCCTTCTCTATATCGGCACACATAATTCTTACTCTCCCTTTGGTGAAATATCAAAAAAATGCAAGTGCAGTGTGCATATTTAAGGATTTCAGTATTAACACTTAAAATCACATTTTATGAAGATTGCTGGTACTCAAAGATGTATTTGTAGTAGAAAATGCAGAATAACCCAGAGAAATGGAGCCAGGGTCCCAATTCCAGAAAGGAGGGGGGCAGAAGAGAAGATGTCTGGGTAGAGTCTTACACCTAGGAAACAGAGAAGGAATTAGAGATGGGTTAGTGCCCTGAAGAGAGCCTTGTACACTAATCCATGGCTCTGAAGAGTGGGCCAGCATACAACACAGAGAATAATTGAAGCCTCTGTCTTTGGCGAACAGGCATATAGCAGTCCAGTCTACAGCTGCTTTACTGAGCACTCTTTCTTTGTGCTCACCTGGTCTCCGTCTCACTCACCTATTCACTCTCTATAGCATCCACCCCCTCCAACTCCCTGCCCTCCTATCTACTTTTAAACTCATTCATTTACATTTTTACTTCCTGATTCTCTGTGTTCATATCTATGTATATCTTGATATCTGCAGGCATGTATCTGTCTCTCGTAAACACCTGCATTTGTATGTGTGTCTAAGCACACGTGGGAATTTTTCTGAATGTTAAGTAGTTTTGACATGCCTGTATATCTGTCTTTATCTACATTTGACAAACTGAGTTAAGTATGTAAATATGAGTGTTGTGTGTGGGAGAGGGGTGTGACTATGGCCTCAGGCTGATACGCAAAAGATAGTGGAGGATTCCTTGAGTCCTCTTTCCTAGTCTCATGTTTAGGTAGCCAGTTGAAGAATGTTTCTCCTAACTTTCTGTCTTAGTTCCAGGCCACTATAACAAAATACCATAGACAGGGTAGCTTAAACAGCAAACATTTATTTCTCACAGTTCTGAAGGCTGAGAGATACAAGATCAAAGTACCAGCAGATTCAGTGTCTGGTGACGGCCCTCTTTCTGGTTTGTAGATAGCTGCCTTCTTGCTGTATCCTTACATGGCACAGAGAGAGTGAGCTCTCGGCTCTTCCTCTTTTTCTCAGGGCACTAATCCTACCATGGGGACTCTACCTGATTATCTCCCAAAGGCTCCCACCTCCAAATACTTTCACATTGGGGATTAAGGCTTCAAGATATGAATTTTGGAGGGATGCGAACATTCAGTCCATAGCATTTTCCTTCTCCTGTTAAGACTCTACTAATTTCCCTGTTTATACTCAGATAACCTCCTACTTCAATCCCCTATTTTCCTTCAGATTTTTTCAGGTTTTTCTCCAAGAATGGGGATGGGGGATTCTCTAAATAATTGTAACAGAACCAGTGACAATATTATGAGTACACATGAATAAATGAGCATAGTAGGGTGATAGAAAACAGATAGTGGAAACAAAGAAAGGATGGCCAAACTTTTCAGTACCTCTCTTATAGGAAATGGAAACACACAGTAAGTAGCTTTCTGATTACGTGATTTTCTGGTCACATATAAAGAAAATTTACACCCTGTTCTGAAACTGTCTTTTCACTGGCTGCAAGTGTACCCCAGCCACAGAGAGTACATCTGGAGTGGCACAGTTGAAAGCCACCACTCCCTCCCACACAAATTTACCTGAACTGACCCTGATGGCTACATTTCTCTGGGTTTATGAAGTTATCTATCACTATGCTTCCCACACACAGCTACTTCACTTTTAAAGCAACTGTTTAGAAAACTTGATTCATATTTTGTTCATTTTAAGCATGTGGTACTAAAAAACACATTGGACACTTTTTAAGCACTTATGTTTTGAAAACAGAATAAAAAATTAGAATTTCCAATTAAATCATGTCTGGTGCCAATGTGCAAAACTTTATATGTGTTTCTGTGATTGGAGTTTATTTCATGGCTCTATTTTACATACTCTAATTATGCGGTACAAAGTTCATAATTGGATCAAAGTAGAATAATATTAATACATAAATCATATATTATACATTATATAATATGGTATGTAATATATGTAAAGAAATGCAGTTTTATCATTCGAGTGCATGACTGCTCAAACTAGGCTCACTGAATTCCAACTAGCTTATTGACATCTGTCGGGAGCCTGTTCTGATGAATGAATAAGACTGATTTTTGGTCAGCATTATAATTGTTTGCAGGTGGTGCTCCTGCACAACTGGAGGGTACCTAAAAACAGTTCGTTCTCCTAAGTGTTATAACTATTCGGCAGAATCTTGTTCAACTACTCATTAGCCTTTTGTGTAACAAGAGAGGGTTTATCCAGCAAGGATGAACAGTCTCTGCAGTCCCATCCTGGTTAATTAGGTTATACTACATTCTGAGAATTTTATGCAGCTGATGGGTCCAAAGTTATTCTTACTCTGACCCTTTTCTACTTACCAAATACCTAGTACCTGTACTAATGCAATGGAGATAAATATAGTGTCTTCCACACTTAGTCTTCATTTCCTATTAAACTTGAGTGACCTTAGGTCTTGGTTTGCCCAGGACAGTCCCCGTTTATGCCTGTTGTCCTGGCATAATTATTAATAGCACTCTCTGTCACTCAAAAGTGTCCCAGTTTGGATGGTATGGTCACCCTCTATTTAGCAGAAGTCCGATTTCTTTTAAGGCTAGGCCTAAAAGCAAAGGACCTGTTCTCAAACCAGTAACAGTACTCTTGCAGTAACGGTATGTGGGTGAGGATAGCAATGGGGTGGAGACTTTCCCCCAAATTGAGGAATATTTGGCATAATAGCTCTTAAATGATAATCAATATTTGAGTGCTTACCAAATGCCAGACATTGTTATACAGGCACTTGGTATGACCATCTTATTCTGTTTTCACAGTCACCATGTGAGTTAATTACTGTTGTCATCCCCATCTTCCATATGAGGGAACTGAGGCACTAAGCATTATAAGCAAATTGTTGAAAATCAGACAGCCAGGAAGTGGTAGAGCTTGGATCTGAGCTCAAGCAGTTTGACTCTATAGAGTTCACATTCTCAACAATGACACTCTCCAAGGAAAAGACATTAGGAAGTGGTGTGAAAACAAGGGTCAGTTGGTTCACTACAGTTGAGATATCAGTGGGCATATTGTAAAATGCACAAAGAAGGTGGCCAGAGGGGTGGTGACTTCTTAATGTGTTTGCTTTCCCTTCTGCCTGCTTCTGCCAGCAAGTGAAGGCAGAGGAGATCATCAAAAGAAGTGGCATAGCCCATCCTGACCTTGCTGGTTCAAAAACTACCTTTAGCAAAAATGGCTAAGGAAAGTGAGGCCAAGAACTTGTCCAGGGTCACCACACTAGTAAACTTTGGAGCCAAGATTCAACCTATTTCCTCTGACTTCAAGTCCTCTGACTGCAAATCTGGTGCTTTGAGAAAGGTTTTCTTCCCAAGTTAAGGATCGTATGGGTATTAAGCTTGTGGAAAGTTGAGGTTGGGACCTGTGGCATGGTTTGTGCTCTATCTTAATCATGAATAAGGGTGCAGCCTCCCTGTGGGATTTGCTGTTGCAGATCCTTGTGCAACAATTTATCTTTTTCCATAGTTGAATCATCTTGCCACATTGTATGCCAAATGAGGATACTGTTTCCAGTTTAAAAGCAATGCTCCCCATGTTGAAGTGTTCAGCTACCTGTTGCTAGAACTGAAAGAACACATGGAAAAATCAATTTTCACATCAGAGTCCAGACTTTAGAGTCTCAGTTGGCCAGTCTGTATCCTGCCCTCCTTCTCCACTGTCTATCCATGAAAAGCCCTAGACAAGTCCTGTTTCCTCCTTATATTGCCAACTTGTCATGATCTCACCTTTTAGTCAACTCCTACAGCCCCATAGACTCCTTCCCCTCTGTAAACATGTGCATTTCTCTCTTATTCTAAAAAAATATTCCTGGGCTCTGACATCCCCCTAGGTTGATATACTATAATAATTCCTTCCTTTCACAATCAAATTTCTTCAAAAAGGAAGTTACACTTGACAGCATTGGCTTCACTCATTAACCCCTTGCAATCTGGCTTCCTCCCTTGCCTCGTGTGTTTTTCATAGAGCACCAGTGAACTCCTAATGGCAAAAGGGGTTTCTGACCCTTTTGCAATACATGACATTGTTACTACCTCTCCCTTCTTGTAACCCTCTCATCCCTTGATTTCTGTGAAACTGTACCAGTTCTCACCCAACTATTACTTTTTTGTCTCCTTTTTGGCATCTTTCTCTCCCAACTCCCACAAACGGCATTCTCCCAAATCACTCTCTTCTTCCTAGCTCAAAGATTCTCACCATGGCGTGGGGCAGGTTTTAAAAAGTGACATGATCTGATTTACATTTTTTAAGAAGCTCACTCTGCGGCTACAAAAAGAATGGATTGTAAGTCAACAAGAGTGGAAGTAGAAGCCAGCTAGGTATTGCAGGAAGTCCAAGTGAGAGATGACAGTGCCAGGACTGGGGTGGCGGCAGTGCAGAGGAGAGAAGTGGAGGTAGTTAAGACACGTCTTGGAGGTGAAACCAATGGAAATTGATGGATTAGATTTGGGAGTGAAAGAAAAGGAGGGAATACAAATAACTCCCAGGTTTCTGGCTTAGGCAACTGGATAGACTTTGGTATCTCTACTGAGCTATGAAAGATGGGGAAGGGGTGGCAAAGACTTGGATAGGAAAATCAGGAGTTTGGTTTGAAAATGTTAAGTTAGATATGATTAGACATCGCAGTGGAGACAGCCATGTTCCCTTGACTATCTCACCCACTGTTATGACTTTAGCTATCTCTTATCTATGTGGGGAAATAAACTGGGTTAAGCACCTGCCCTACCCTCTGAGTTCTTCCTTCTCATTTCCCTCTTCCTTATATTGATACTGCTGGCCTTCTCTTCACACAGACTTTAAGAATTTTCAATAACTTCTCCATCTGCTCTCACCAATATTCAAGTACTAGTAGTAAGGAAGTCCTGTTGAACCTACCCTGTGCATTGTTTCTCCCTCTCTGTTTCCATTGTCCCTACCCTAGTTTAAATCATCATTGCTTTGGAATTCCCTGGCGGTCCAGTGGTTAGGACTCCGTGCTTCCACTGCAGGGGGCACGAGTTCTAACCCTGGTCGGGATCCCGCATGCCACGCGGCACAGCCAAAAGAACAAAAAAACAAAACAAAACCATAAATGATCATTATTTCTTATCTGATCCATTGCAGCACTCTCACTGCTTGTAGTCTTTCAATAGTTAATCTTCCCTACACACTACTGCTGTAGAAATCTTTTATTTTAAGATTTCTGTTTATATGTCTCCCCATTTCCCACAGGGTGAGGTCTATTCTCTTTAGTCTAGTATTCAAAACACTTCATGAGCCAGCCCCTTCAACTAAACTAGCCTAGAAATGTTCTCCTTTTTGTTTTTGCTTATGCTGTTGATTCTAGTCAGCATGCCCTCCCCTGGCTCCCTTCTTCACCAGGTAAAATCCTATCTATCCACCAGGACCCTCTCAGATGTCACTGAAGAAGAACCCTAGTTGCCATTTACTAAGTACCAGTTATTAAGTACTTAATGCTTAGTTATTAAACAAGCATCCTACATTCATTATCTGACTCTGCTTCTTGTGTATCCGTCTCATCTACAAGAATGCAAATTCCCTGAGAGCAGAGATCAGACTGTAATTCATCTTGAGGATTGAATCCTCAGCTGTACTGTACACTTAGTTGATGTCAGATAAAGTTTGATGAATGATTGAATGATGGCAGAACTTTGAGCTAATTGCTATGGGAAGATACAAAAGGAGCATGAGAGCTTACATTCTAGCTAAAGAAACACATCGCAGGAGAAAAAAAAAATCCAGAATACTAAGTATTGAGGAGATACTAAATGGAGGGTTGAACAAGGTTAGATTTAACACAAAGTCATCCTGGAGGAATCAAGTTTATATAGTAAAGGGAATGTTCAAAAACTTCAGTGTCAGGCAGACCTGGTTTTGAATTCCTGCTTTTCTGTTTGTGTGTGTGACTTTGAACAGTTATTTTCTCTAAACTGCATCTGTAAAATGGGTGTATTACAACCTCCTTTATAGGACTGTTGCAAGGATGAAATGAGATAGTATATCCAAGTGCATATCACAATACTCCATAAATGTTTAAAGAGTAGGGGAAAAAAGCAAACTAGAATATTGGATTGTCTGAGAGGTTAATTCATGTTGATGTGAGAGTTGGGGCCTTGGGCATTGGCTAGTTTGTGTCAGATCATAGGGGCCCCCAGGAACCTGGAAATACTGATGGTAATTCTAAAACTGCTCCAGGATACTCTTTAATGTGAACCCTCACACTAAACCTAAAATATTTCCCTAACTCTTGTATAGCTGCAGAGAAAAAAAGGAGGGAAGGAAGAAGAGCTGCAGTTTCCAAACATCACTGAAAGTATCTGCTTACACACTTAACTCCAAGTGAATTTTCAAGGAGTGATTTGACATCATTGCTTGACTGAATCTACGAAGCAATTTACAGAGTACCAGCCAGCGTCTTGGGAAAGTGGTACCAGCTTTGCCAGAGTGAATTATTGAGATTGTTAACTCTTATATGGACATGGATAGTTAATGATGAAAAGCAGTGAACTAAGTTGCAGCACAGAATTGACTGTGTAAACTTTTCAAACAGTTTGTACCATTAATTAATCCCCCACCAAAAAGAGCCCGTCTGATGTGTTGGGTGGTGCTGGGCTCTTAGTGGCCACACTGTGTCTGTCTTTAGATATTTATATGGGTGTGTTTGCAGATTGAGACAATTCATAAAGCGTTGACGGTGATCCTTTTTTTTTTTTTTAGCGCTAAAACTCAAATTCGCGGCTATTTTAGTAATTAGCCCGGACTCTTCCGCTACTCAAATCCCTCGAAACTACATCTCCCAGCATGCTCTGAAGCTGGTCTGACTTCATCTCAAATGGCCCCGTAGGGCAACAATGGTTAGTTTTGACTGTGCTTATTTGTGCTATAAAATATCGATCCTAATTGGCAGCTATTTGGGCTTTTATATCTGCCGACCTCCGTTTTTGAACTGTAGTCACTAAATGTAGGGGTTCTGGCCTGACAAGGCCCATGCATTTCTTCAATTGGATGGGGAGCAGGGACAGTGTCACCGGCGATCTCGAAACTAGGAGGGAATGTTGACCAGGGAGCACCGCTGCGGCCGATCAGAGGAGCAGGAACCGGAGCCCGGGCTGAGTCCGAAAAAAGCCGGATCCGGACGGTGGCTCCGGAACGGCTGTAAGTGGAAGATGGAGGAGCCGGAGGAACCGGCGGACGGTGGGCAGTCCCTGCCCCCGGTTTACATTTACAGCCCCGAGTATGTTAGCATGTGCGACTCCCTGGCCAAAGTCCCCAAACGGGTAAGAAAGGTTGGGATGAAAGACCGTGGGTTTTGGGGGTGTGGGTGGGAGGCCGGTGGACGGGAGGGCATTAGGAAGCGAAGAGGATACAGGGCTGGGGGAAATCTTCAGCAGAAATTTGGGCGGCTGTACCAGGTGATGGAGGAAGTGTTCCCTTAGAGAGTTTCCTGAGAGCGCAGCGGGGCGTCCAACGGACAGGTGGGGGTGGGGTGGAGGTGCGGGGGAGGGGGAAGGGATGGCATGGAGGGGATGGTGTCTTTACTGCCAGGGATCCCCGAAGTGGAGAAGAAGCTGCAGGAGAAAAGTGTTCCAACACCTCCGTAAGGCCCGATAGCTTGCTCCTTAGCGATTTAGATACTTTGTATTGTCTAAAGTGCTTTGTAACTGTTAAGTAAAAAGGGAGGGGAGTTAAAAGTTAGTTCCTTTGTTCAGGATGATGAAGTCGATGGAATTTCTCTGAATTAAACATTTGAGACTATTTTCTGCCTTTTTTTCCTTCCTTTTTTGCTGATGTTTTTAGGCCAGTATGGTACATTCCTTGATTGAAGCATATGCACTGCATAAGCAAATGAGGTAAGTTGTGCTTGAACAGAGCCCTGAACCCAGGTGTTCATAGCCTTAACTTCCTGCTTCACAGTGGGGCTAATTAGGGAGAGAATGGTCCTTTTTTAAAAGTTTTTTGTGATTCACAGTGTTGGTAATCTGCCTGTAACCTAGTAAAAGCTCTTGAAGAATTAAGAAAACTCGAAAAAAGTACATGAAGCAGTTAAGAAATAGGACTTTATTGCTGGGAGGGAAGTATCCTAGGGATAGGTGTTTTGTGGAGGTTTCGGGGTGAGTACTTTTGGGTACTAAAACCTATCTGATAGAAAAAAAGATGTTCAGCTGGGAGGTGTTCTGGTTTTGGGGTTGTTTGTTTTTTGTCTTTCCTAAGCCAGCTCTGAGAGTATGGGTTCAACTTAAGACTTTTAGATATACCATTACCACCACCAAACTTTAATGATGAGCCTGGAGACAGTCAAGACCAAAGGAAACTCCTGGAGCCAAGGCCATAACTCAGCACAGAGCTAAGTGCTTCTTTAAAAAAAAAACAAAAAAATGAAGTTGCTGTTTGTTGTTATAAGAGTAAATATTAGAACCCTGACACTTGTAGGATTATTTGTGACATTTTCTGGCCAATTGGGTGAACATCTGTCTATGCTGGCTAGTGTGATATGCTTCATTTATCTCCCAGAAGGTAGTGTAAATTTTATCCTTATTATTAACAAAATCATTTATTGAGTATCTTCTTTATGAATGTTTTTCAACCGTTTTTTAACCCATAGGTTTGGTAAACAGAAAAACTACATGCTTTCCATTAAAGTTATTTAACAGTTCAAAAAATTACTTTGACAAACAAGAAATCAAAGCAAAGCAAAACTGTCTAATTTCCTTGCTGTTAAGTAGGGAGGCTCTCAGTAAGGATTTGTTAAGGAAGAGGAAGGGTATTAAAAGAGGGAGCAATTAGGGCCGGGAAACATGGTACAAGAAACTGTAAAATTTTTATTTTAATGGGCAGAGTTATCACTTCTGAGGGTGTAGACATGTTTTCTTGAAGAAGAAGCAAGACTCCTTGGATCTTAGCTATATATATTTACTTTTTGAGGCTGAGCTTGCTTGGTGATGGTAGTAGCCTGTATAGCCATATTAATTCAGGAGAAACTCATGGGCATGTTCCCCTTCAGCAAACAAAAAAAACACTAATGCCTCCCTGTGGCCTGGGTCATGCGTTTTAAACTTGAATGTGCATATGAATTACCTTGTTAAAATACAGATTCTTTTTTTTTAATTGTATAGTTGATTTACAATGTTGTTTAGTTTTTGGTGTACAGCAAAGTGATATATATATATATTCTTTTTCATATTCTTTTCCATTATGGTTTATCACAGGATATGGAATATAGTTCCCTGTGCTATACAATAGGACCTTGTTCTCTTTCCATTTTCTATATAATAGTTTGCATCTGCTAAGCCCAAACTCCCAATCCAAAATATATGGAATGTTTCACAAATTTGAGTGTCATCCTTGCATAGGGGCCTTGCTAATCTCTGTATCATTCCAATTTTAGTATATCTGCTGCTGAAGTGAGCACTGAAGTACAAATTCTGATTCAGTAGGTCTGAGGGGAGGCTGAAATTCTGCCTTTCTAACAAGCTCCCAGGTGATGCTGCTGCTGGTCCATAGACCCCCCTTTGAGTGGTGAGGGCTAGAGAGCAGTAGTGGCAGTGGCAGAGTCAGGAAGAGGATATGGGGACTAGGCAGCTAGAAGTTAGAGGTGGTTAAGTCCTGTTGTTAGGTTAGCACCCTGTATTCTCTCCGTCACTCCTATTTTCACTTCTTGTGAACAGTGGGTTGAGAGCTTCTGAGCAAAGCCCAGTTCTAGCCTGTTTGCTCCTTCTCTCCTTCCTCTCAGAGGCAGATGTGAGGGACCAATTATAGAAACTTTCACATTTTTTGGTTGCCTATTTTTTAATCCTTTAATATTAATAATAATGACAGTTATCCACAAGGCATTTTCATGTATGTTATCATTTAATCTTCCCATAAGATATCCCCACTTTACAGATGAGGAAACTGAACTACAGAACAGTCAGCTTATCTGAGGTTATAGAGCTGGTAATTAGGACGGGAAGCCAGTTCTCTGACTCCAAATTCAAAATTCATGACAATACAGCTGCCTATTAAAGTAAAAATGTAGTTGAAAGGATTGTATTTGCCCAATTAGGAAAACTGATTCAAATGAAAATATCTCTTCCTACTGGTTTGTCATGAAAGTTGTAACTCACAGAGCAAAATTTGTCTAATACCTGATTATTTAACTTAAATATAATAACTCTTTTTTTTAACCTGCCTATAAACTCAAGGGAGATATCTATCCTCTCACCCCTTTTTAATGGAGTCAACATGTAGATGTGAGGAAATGAAGACTGTATTGCAGTGGAGGAACAGAACGTGTTTATTGCTTCAGCCTCCTGGAACCAGAAGCTGGAAGTTGTATTTTCACTCCAACTGCTGGCTCCTGCTTCCAGGTTCTGGCATACTCTGGATCTGACTCACTCACCTTTCTTTGTTCCCTGTTATTATTAGGATAGTTAAGCCCAAAGTGGCCTCCATGGAGGAGATGGCCACTTTCCACACCGATGCCTATCTGCAGCATCTCCAGAAGGTCAGCCAGGAAGGAGATGATGATCATCCAGACTCCATAGAATATGGACTAGGTAAAGTCATTACTAGGCAATGATGGGAGATAGATGACCTCCATCTATAGATCATAACTACTTAATCTTTTATAACTTGCATGATGGTCTTTAATACTTTTAAATTAACAACTAATGTGTTAACCACAATATTAATCTTCCTTTAACCACACTCCCATATGAATTGAGCAAAATTAATGCTGGATAAAATGGAGGAAAACCTTTCAGTTGCTTGGCGCCCTAATAGCAGAGCCCAGATTGGGTCTGGCTGTATGTACACTGATTTAACTGTCCTGTGACCTTATATTTTAACTTCAGTGTATATTTATATTCTTGCTAAGTTTGATGCCTTATCTCTCATTAAACAGCTGCATTTTTAAAAGCCATAAGTGGCCAATAGGATAGTCTAGAGAAACAACATGATTTAATAGAAGAACACTGGACTGGAGGTATGTGTATAGGGCGGGGGTGCGGGCTTAAGACACCAGGGGGTCCCAGACCTGGCTCTGTGTCATCACAGATATGACATATCACCTCTCAGTCCTCAGTTTCTCCATCTATAGGATGTGACTAGTTAATCTTCAAGGTTTAGTCTTTCTAGCTGTAATACTGAATAATTCCTTCCCCGACATTGAAGGTGTTTAGCTCTCATTTTGGAGCTGGTGTTAGCACAGTAGCTTTCTGGTAGGGTATGTTGTTGTCATACCTCAATCTACTCCTCCTAATAGGGTACTGGACCCAATTCCAATGTGTGGAGGGGGGAATTTCCCCCCACACCACCAAACAATGCTCAGGACACCAGCTTGGTGTCCTACAATTCAACTCAGTTCTGACACTCTCTACCCGGAGAGAGCATCAGATTCCACAGGTGAAGTGCTCAGTCCCACAAGACTTCTCTCCACATCAGACATCAGTTGCAAACCGAAGCTGTTACCTGTGCTCTGGCTGACAGGCTGCAAATTGGAGGTTCTAGCAACCTCACCAACTCAGAATGCCAAGCACAAGTCCAAGTTGTTACCTGTGCTTCTGACCAACTCTCTATAAATCAGAAATTCCCATGACCCCCTCGAATTTAATTAATTTGCTAGAGCGGCTCACAGAACCCAGGAAACCCATATATTCACTAGATTACCAGTTAATCATTAAAGGATATAACTCAGGAACAGCCAGATGGAAGAGGTGCATAAAGGCAACGTATGGGGAAAGGGCATGGAGTTTCCATGCCCTCTCCAGGTGTGCCACTCTCCCCAAATCTCTACGTGTTCACGAACCCAGAAGCTCTCCAAACCCTCTCCTTTGGGGTTTTTATGGAGGCTTCATTACATAGGCATGAATGATTAAGTCATTGGCCAATTGGTGATTAAGCTTGTTGACCTAAACAAGTAGGCTGCCAGATATTTCTCCATCAAAGATGGGTTTGTTTGGGATCAGCAGAGAATTGCAATTTGGGGTCTGCAACCATGGCAAGCCATGGCAAGGGAAGGAGAACACTTTTACAGAGAGGGAAAGGAACTTGGGAGAGCTATGGTTTAAAAAAAAAAAAAAGAGTCCATGGCTTTTTCATTGAGTCCTTGCCAGGAAAGAAAAGTCTTTCTTCTTGTTAAACTTGGTTATTGTTTCAGGGTGTGAGAGCGCCCCCTTCTGGTCTCCTGACTATTTAATTTAAGTTTCTGTTTATTCATTTTTTACAAACTCAATCACCAGTTCCTCTGGCCTCACACAGGAGGTCAGGGGGATGGAACTGATAGTTCCAACCCTCATAATTCTACTGGCAACCAACCCCCATCCTTAGATGTGGTCCACAAGTTACCTCATTAATACAACCAAGACACATCTATAACTCATCATTTAGGAATTCCAAGAATTTTAGGAACTCTGCCACAAACTGGGAAGAAATACAGTTGATCCTTAAACAGCGCATGGGTTAGGGGCACCCACCCTCCGTGCAGTCGAAAACCTGAGTATAACTTATAGTTAGCCCTCCACATCTGCAGTTGCGCATCCGCGGATTCAACCTACTGCTAATGGTGTAGTACTGTAGTATTTACTGCTGAAAAAAAATCCACCTGTAAGTAGGCCTGCGCTGTTCAAACCCATGTTGTTCAAGGGTTAACTGTATATTCTTTATTATAAGTCATAATATCACACCCCTCTTTATCCAGCTTATTTTTTAACAAGCTCTTCTGATGTTTGCCTGAAGGTTATGACTGCCCAGCCACTGAAGGAATATTTGACTATGCAGCAGCTGTAGGAGGGGCTACAATCACAGCTGCCCAGTGCCTGATTGATGGAATGTGCAAAGTAGCGATCAACTGGTCTGGAGGGTGGCATCATGCAAAGAAGTAAGAAAATGACCTTTCTGCTTTCTATCTCTTTCCTTGAGTCAGTTTCTTATTTATGTAAACTCTTATGTTTATTGTATTGGCAGTTATTGAGAGACGTGGGGGGTGTGTGTGTATGACACTTTACTACACCTTCTGAAGAGATACAAGTAAAATAAAAGATGACATAATATAGTGGAAAGTGTACTATTGAAAGTCAGGACACCTGGGCTTTATGCCTACTTTTTCTACAAACTTGACTGACTGACTTGGACAGATTAACCTCTCTCGGTCTCAGTCTCTTCATCAGGAAAATGGGCAGAGCAAAGGATATTAATCTAGATATCTAGACAATCTCTAAATTCCTTTTAAGCTTTCTGGAAATTCCCCTGTCTTCAAGGAACTTATACTCTAGAAACATTATTAAAACTAGAATAATTGGGGAGCAACATCAATTTTGGTACCAATTGAATATATGTATGAGATGAAGAGATTTAGCAATAAGGAGCAGTTAATCATGGAAGTCTTGGAAGAGGTGAATTTTGGAGCTAGTTCTTGAAAGGAGTGGCAAACAGATTTTTGAATAGATGGAGAATTGATGAGAACAGATTTAAAACAAAAGGCTGAAGAATCAAAAAGGAGACTTAGGGCTTCCCTGGTGGCGCAGTGGTTAAGAGTCCACCTGCCAATGCAGGGGACACGGGTTCAAGCCCTGGTCTGGGAAGATCCCACATGCCACAGAGCAATTAAGCCCATGCACCACAACTACTGAGCCCATGTGCCACAACTACTGAAGCCTGCATGCCTAGAGCCCGTGCTCCGCAACAAGAGAAACCACTGCAATGAGAAGCCCGCGCAACGCAATGAAGAGTAGCCCCCACTCGCCACAACTAGAGAAAGCCTGCACACAGCAACAAAGACCCAATGCAGCCAAAAATAAATAAATAAAATAAATAAATTTTTTTTAAAAAGAGGCTTATGCTGCCATCTCTAAGCAGCAAAGTGGCAACTTAGAGGTGTTACCCTAAGGAGAAAGGGCTTGTGCAACAGCTATTGGGTGCTACTTGGAGTTACAGGAAAAGTCCTTTTTGAGTTTGATGTTAACATTTCAAACAGCTATACTCTGTGTCTGACAGGGACTGCTGAGCCTTATTCAGCATTTGGTATCTTGCTTAAGATGGCTGTAGTACATGTTGGAGGAGAAGGATTTTATTTATTGATTTATTTATTTTTATTGAAGTATAGTTAATTTGCAAAGTTGTGTTAGTTTCAGCTGTACAGCAAAGTGGTTCAGTTATACTTTTCAGATTCTTTTCCATTATAGGTTATTACAAGACGCTGAGTATAGTTCCCTGTGCTATATAGTAGGTCCTTGTTGTTTACCTATTCTATATATAGTAGTGTGTATCTGTTAACCCCAAACCCCTAATTTATCCCCCCCTCCAGAGGAGAGGGAATTTAAAAACTGAATTTATCAATGTGCTATTTGAGTGAAATAAAGCAGCAGTGGTAGGAACTGCCAATGCATCATTCACACACCAGTTGTTCATACTATCTGCCATGACCTTGATACTCTAGTGCTCTTGAGTCTAGAGAAAACAGCACTTTATTTTTCAGAATAAAATCTTGAGCACAACTTCAGCATATGCAGATTAAGGTAATAATATGGAATTCTTTTCATCAAATGGATAGATTTCATGACCAAGGAAATCCTTGAGTAAGTTTACTACTAGAATCTACAACTGAGGTGGTGGAGCATAGAGAAGCTGTGTTTAGTAATGAGTTTTACATGGTCTTAAAAACAAAGAAAAACAACCTGCCTTTTGTTAGTTTTTGCTCTATTAAAAAAATTCAAAATCAAGACAGTGATCTCTAGGAGGGAAAAATGACCCTGTCTGCTTCAAGCTATAGATAAAAGGGACAAAACCAAGCTTCTCTGAACCAAGGACTTCTCTGCCTTCTCATGCTTAGCAAGTTGAAAAGAAAAGTAGTGTGGTTTCATGGGAAATGCCCAGTGCTACAAGTCAGCTCTAGTTTCTGCATGTGGCACTGGAGCAGCTTATATATTTAAATTCACCACTTAAGGCCTCCTAGGGCCTGGGTCAGTTTGCAGTGGAATACCCAGGTACCTGCCACTTCTTATTACTGTTTTGCTGCCAAAGGAAGCACACTCTATCTCCAGCCAATTATGGCTGCCTCTGGGCTGTATGCAGGCGTGGGCATACCCACACGCCATTATCTTAACTGTTTCAGACAGCTTGCAGCTGATCCTACCTGGAAACAGACATGCCTGTGGTAAATATAAATTACCAAGAGTCTCTAGAGATTGCCCCAATTCAGGTCCAAATTCCAAGGCGTTCTTGGCGCCTCTAGAACCTCTGCAGATGGAATACAGGCATTTAGCCCACAAACTTACATCTAGCGGGCATTTATCTCTTATAACCACAATATCTGTTTAAACCCCCGTATCCCCAAATACATGTACAGGTTCATACATGCCATTTATTCATTCAACATGCATTGATTAAGCACCTACATAGTGTCAAGCATATTTTTATCATTACTAATAAGCAGAGATACAGAAATTGAAGCATGGCACATTTTTCCCCTACCAATTTTGAAAAAGAAATCTTTTATTTCAAAATATCCAGGTGCTGGCAGGATTACAGTGAAATTGGCACACTCTTTGAAAACGTTGGAAATGTTAAGAGTGGGGAAAATGTTTGTACCTGTTGACCCAGTACTATTATTCCCAGCAATATTCTAAGGAAATAAACCAATTCTGCCCTCAAGAAGTTTATCTCTTAGAGGTAAGACAGCAAATAATTGCATCTGAAAGCCAAAGAAGAGTGATTTTCAAAGAAAATTCTGCAAAAGAAGAGTAATGAGAGACTAATGCTATTAGATATTAAACATAAAAAACTGTGATAATGAAAACACTGGTACCACTGGTATAAGATTAGACAAATGATGTTATAGTATACTCCCCAAAGAGACTGTTGCATATAAGAATTCAATCAGTTATAAAGGATGTGTTGCAAGTGATTGGAAAGGATTGTTCAGTAAATGATGTTGTGACAGCTTGTAGCATTTATACTCTCATCTCCTGTAATAAACTAAAATAAGTGGCAGCTGGATTGAAGAGTTAAATATAAAAAAGCAAATTAGGAAAAAAACCCTAGGATGAATGAATATTCATCAGGCTTCTAAAGGGGAATAGTCTTCTAAGCTTAGGAAAGAATAGAAGAAAAACAAAGGAAAAGATCAACATATTTGTATAAAATTTTAAAACCAAAATAACTTTTATGGCCATTTCAAAAATAAAATCTAAACACAGACTAGAAAGGCATATTTGACATAAATATGACAAAATGTGACAGGTTTGCATTTTCTCAGACATTCATACAATATGATGTATAAGAAGAAATATGGGCAAAGAACATGAATAGACAATTTACAAAGGAGTTTTAAGCACAACTGGAAAACATGGGGCAGTGTTCATCACTACTAATCAAAGAAATGCAGATAAGTAGGTAACTTATCTAGCCTATCTTTACCTATCTTTACCTCTTTACCTAGCCTATCTTTAATAGAACTGAAAAAAAATGGTACTGAGTTTGCTAGTAATAGTGTGGTTTGGGTCAACCCCTTAAGAAAACAGTTTGGTAGCCAGCATGTATTAATGCCTTTTTATCTAGTAATCTACTTCTGAGAATGTTTCCTAAGAAAATAATTCAAAATATGGAAAAGAAACCTGAAGATATTTACCAGTGTTATTTATTTTTTAAAATTAGACATAACATGAATATCTAGCAATAAGGAAAGGGTGAATCCATTCCATGGAATATTATGCTATTATTTTAAATGATGATTATGAAGACTATGGGGCATTTCAGAAAAATACTTCTGGGTTAATAAAACAGGTTTTAAAATTGTTTGCACACTGCAGTTACAACTTTGTAAAATACATGCATTTTTTTTAGTACATGCATTTTTTTAAAAAAAATTAGTGGGAATGATAGTAGTGGTTACGTTAGGGTGACAGAATTAAAATGATTTTTTTAATGTGTTTTTCTAGTTTTCAAAATTTCAGTAATGAGATTTTTTCTAACTTTTGCAGCTAAAATTTTACCAAAATAAAAAGAGGCAAAAAAGTAGTTACAGCAAATATTAACAAAGGGTTAAAATCATTAACTATTCTAACTGATTTTTTAAAACACTAATATTCAGATAAATTAGTAAAAGACATGAACAATTTACAAAAGAGGAAACAAATAGTAAACAAACATGAAAAAATATTTAGTATCGCTAATAATTAGAGGAGGAAAAATTGAAACATTATATATACATGTATATATTTTACTTCTACCAAATTTGAACCAAAGGAAGAAAGATCTTAACTCATACATCTATTATTCTTGGTAATCTAAGGAAATAAGCCAATCCAAAATATGGAAAAGCTGTGTATATGAAGATGGTAATTTCTCTTTCACGTATAATAGCCAAGAAAAAAGGAGGGAAGGAGACCTAAATATTCAACAACAGTGGGATGGTTACGTAGTATACTGCAACATATCCACTTGATGGGCTACTATATAACTATTAAAAATGGTGGTTAGGACAACTGCATAACAAGAAAAAATGCATATCGTATATTGTTGGCTTTGCTTTTAAAGGGCAGGTAGCTACAGCATCATATATTCACTCTGATTAGAGATATGTAAAAAAATATCTGCATATGAAAAGAATTTCTAGAAGGAAATACAACAAAATGATACCAGTGACTTTGTGACGATGATGATAGTATGATATATATATATATATAATATATATACATACACACACTATATATATATACTATATGTATATGTGGGTATACACACACAGATATATACATGTACCTTTTCTCTGTTTTATATATTTTCATATATTTTCTCTAATATGATTATATTACTTTTATTAATAAAACTTTTTATAATAAAATCTGCTTGGAACAAAGTGGGAAGCTGTTACAATAGAGGCATGATATGGTCGGTGTATGCTAGAGTTAGGCACAAGGTAGTGGGGTGTCCAGAAGGAGTGGAATGCACCACTTACTAGTTGTGTATGTGACCTTGGGGTTATTTCAGGAACAGCATGTGCAGAGGCACAGAGGTGTGAAAGCTGAGGGCACTTCCAGGTCTATAATTAAAGCTGAAACCAAGGGCTCCTATAGGCAAGTGGCTGGAGGTGAGGTGGGAGAGGTATGAAGGGTCCTGTTTGCCAAGCTGAACAGCTTGGACTTGATCCTTCAGGTCAGTGGTTCTTGACCTATTTTGGTCATGGACCCCTCCGAAAATCTGATGAAAGCTATATAACACTGTCCCTAGAAAAATGTACATACACAAATTTTTCCTTATAGTTTCAGAAAGTCTAAGGATTTCCTACAGCCCATGTGTGGATCCCTGGTTAAGAACCTTGGTTTAAAAGAGTAAAGAATCACTGAAGGAATCTTTAGCCAGGAAGAGGTAACATGATCAGATTTGCATTTTAGGAATATGATTCTGGCAATAGTTGGTAGATAAATTGGTGAGTGTTGGGGGCCAGAATGTTGACAGAGAAATCTGTTAGGACCTTTACTGTGATAATAATCTATCCTAAAGGAGGTGAAAGCTGTGGTGATGAGCATAGATGAGAGAATAAATTCAGGAGTCATTTAGTAGCTAGAATAGGTAGGAATGGTAACCAGTTTGATATAAATGATAAGGAAGGAGTGATCTAGATTTCTTATGTAGATGACTGAGTAATTGTGTTACCTTTAACCAAGAAGAGTAGGGGATGGGGACTGCTCTGCCTATGGAGCATCTAATTAGAGATGTCTATTAGAGAGTCGGCAATGGGGTCCAGCCTATGACTTCTCAACTTTAATGTGCATACAAAATACCCAGGGATCTTATTAAATTGGAGATTCTGGTTCAGGTCTTGGGGGAACCTGAGAATCTGCATTCCTAACAAACTCCCAGGCAATACTAAAGGCTGCCAATTTGTGGCCCATACTTAGACTAGCAAGAGGCTGGAGCTCAGGAGAATCATCTTCACTGAAGATACAGATTTGGGAGCCAGCATGATAGGTGGTAATTAAAATTAAGGAAATAGACAAACTAACCTGGGAAGCATGTGTAAAATAATACAGGGGAAAAAACTCAAATAATGAGCCTTGTGGAATGCCAGTGTTTACAAGGCAGGCAAGAGAAGAAAGACCTACAAAGTTGAGTCTTGAGAAGGAGTGGTGAGAGAGATAGGAGGAGAATCAGAAAAGACTTATCAGAGAAACCAAAGGTGAACCTCAAGAAGACCGGTTTGGATAGCAGTGTCTTCTGCTGCTGCAGAGCGTGTATTCTCAATGGGAGTGATACTGCCCCCAAGGGAGCAAAAATTGATTCTTGCTGGGGCAGGTGGTAGGGAAGCGGGGGCGGCAAGAAACTTAGATGTTACATAGTTTATGGTTTTCCAAAGGGTCACAGTACATAACAGATGTACAGTACATCTGTGATATAAAATTTCGCGGAGAGGTCAATTAGAAAAAGGTGTCTAAAAAGGCTCCTTGGGTGAGGGAATGATAATGAAAAAATGGTTGAGAAACAGCTGTACAGAAGGAAAGTAAGATTTCTCAGTAAGGAGGTTGTGGTTAAGAAGACTTCAAAGGATGGAGAGGAGTGTGCTGGGGAGACAAGTAGGTGAAGGGCCTTGCAGAAGCAGCACTGTGAAATAGCTTGGCGGATTGGGGGAACTACACACATTGCTGGAGGGTTAAGGTTCAAAGTAGATAATGGCAGCAGATGAGGTAGAAAAGTAGGAAATGGCTCATGAAGGGCTTCATGTATGTCGGAGTCACTCAGTTGAAAAATGCAGATTTCTAGACCTCTCAGAGATCTTGATCAGGTAGGTTTGGACTGGGGCATCAGAACCTGCACTTTCAAAATCTAGGGGTGATTCTGATGCACACACTTTGAGAAACTCTTCAGTAGGAAATGGGGGGCACTGAAATATTATGTTAGGTAGTAACGTGGTTAGATTTGTGTTTTAGGAAACTGACTGTAGTTATAGAGGATGGATTGAAGGAGGTGTAGACTATAGGTCGAGGGACTGAATTGGGTATCGGCACTCTCACTGACAAGTGATGAGGACCTGAACTAAGGCAGAGCAATGAGAGTCAAACCCAGGCAATCTAACTCTTCAACCTGTGTACTTAACCCCTGAATTATACCACCTCAGTACACGGGAGTAGGTGGTGGTATGCAGCAGAGGTAGTACCCAGGAAAATTGGATTCTGAGATTTGGAGATGGAGGTGGAAGCTGGAACTAGAAGCAGATGTGTTGCCTGTATATGAAATGGTAGCACAAACCAGGAAAATGGGTGTGATTACTTAGGGAAAAGGCAGAGAGTGAGGAGAAAAAGAAAGTAGAGCCTAGAACCCCAGGAAATACCAACTTGTAATGGGCAAGTATAAGAAGAAGCCCCAGTGAGTTCAGCTGAAAAGCAGCAATCAGGACTGGCCAGGTAATCGAAATAGAAAGGGACCATAGAATACCAAGGGAGCAGAAGAGTTTAAAGAAGGAAAGAGCTCTCAACAATCCAGAGCAGTACTGAAGTGTCAGTCATATTTGGCAATTAATATAGTCATTAATGACCTTGGTAAGAGAACTTTCTGGAGAGTGATGGGAATACAAACTGTTGAGGGGTGAGCAGGAACTAAAGAAATGGACAAGAAAGGAACATTAATCTGTCCAAAAGTTCAAATGAGAAAGAAAGGAGAGGAGGGCAGTGGCCAAGGGAAACAGGGTTGAGGGCTGACTTGTTGGGTTTGTTTTAAGAGCTTTGAGAACATTTGTAGACTGAAAGGGAAATAACGGAAATATGAGAAGGATAAGAAATGGAGCAAAGTCTCGGAGGAGGCAGGAGAGGATGGGAGGAATGGCTTTGGGAGGAGGAGACCCACCTCTTCTGAAGCCAGAGCAAAAGGAGTCAAGGAGGGTATAGCAGAGAAGTATCTGGGTTGCCTACTAGTGAGTGCTGGCCCCATGGCCTCTACTTTCTCCATGAAATGACTCTTGTCCACTTCTATCACTTGCTCACAGGCCTCTTTGAATTCTTTGATTCTGCTTTTTGTAGTCAGTCTCTTAAGAAGCCATCTTGTCCCATCTAGATCCCCTTAAATGGGACTCACTCTTTCCATGTAAACATGTACTAGGAGGTATTAAAACCCAGCATGGGACAGTGACTCCTAACCTCCAGAATTTGCCGAGATCGCATCTTCTTTGTCCACTTTGACTGGCTGTTTCTCATCCTCACCTCTTCCTGTTTGACTCTGCATTACAGCTCCCAGTATTTTCCTTTATCTCATTCTGATAATCCATTTAAGACTTATTTCCATCTCTAGCTCAACCTGCCCTTCTTCTTGCCACAATTCTGTTATTTGCCATCTTATCCCATGACATTTCAGCCTTCCACCTGGTGACACGGGATCTGTGCCAGCTGGGCCCCCTCTGCCTGCTTCGCTGCTAGGAGAGGAGAGATTATTGCCCTAGAATGCCATTGGTTTCTGGGACTTCCACCTGGGGGCAGTGAATGATAGAGCCATATAACTCTGCCTTGTGTCTTGGCAAACTCAACAAGAAGAATATAGAATGAGACCTCCAGCTCTTAGTTACCGTCCAGCTAGCAGTTGGGATCAAAGCTACTAGAGCTCTGTTCTCAAGAGCTCCAGCTCTTTATGCACAGAGTGAATGACAGTGGATTGCATTCCAGTTCCAGTTCTCCAGAGTGCTGTATGTGCAGTATAACTCATTAACCAAGCAGCCAGAACCCCCCTCCTCTTCTGACACCATCCCACCTCCAGCCTTTCCAAACCAATAGATGACTGCATGAAAATGGAAACCTGGATTCAGGGTCAGCCACGTCGCCTCAGCACCAAGGCAGACTCCTCCTTCAGCCATGGAGCGCATGTCCTTATCACTTCCTCTTTACACCCATTCCATCCTGGCACCTGCAGAACAGACCCATCATGAGACAAAATAAACAAACCTTTCCCATAGTAGCCCAGATCAGATGAGATCTAGGGAAGATAGTCTAATACAGTGGTTCAGTGTTGCACAGGGAATTCCAGCTCCATCAGTTACCAGCTGCAAAACCTCTCTGTGCCTCAGTATCCTCAGTTGTAAATTAGGGATAATAATAGTACCCACCTTATAGGGTGATGGGGCTTAAATCTGATCATTGTATTAAAGAGCCTAGCAAAGAGCCTGGCACATAGTAAGTGTTTGATGAAAGTCACTTATATCCAGATTGGGTTACACCCAGGGGGTCTTAGGTAGCCTCTCAGGCAAGTCTCTGGTCCAGTGGGGTCCCACTGCCTGTCCAGCTAAAGTGAGCCCTGGTACTGTTTGTCACCCACTGCACTTCCACGTCCCCTTTGCCCGTAAGCTCCTGGCTGAAAGTAGACTATTCACGATCAGCTTAAAGACTCAGGCCCTTTGCTTTATCAAAGTTTCACTGCCAGCCTTCCCTATACCCCTACTCCTCCCAAACATCACATGAATTCACTGTTCGACCTCCACTACTAGGTCCAGCCCATACTCATAAGGCAAATGAGGATACTCCTTACCAAGAGACAGTGGGACCACCCCTAATTGGCAAGGGTGACTGTGCTGTAGTGCTGATATCCAGGACTTTTCTTCTTCCTAAGGAGCAGGTGCTCTCTGAATCTAAAATCAAGGCCTTCTATAAAATAAAAACTCTGGACAGCAGCTGGCAGCGGGATTCATCAGATTCTCCATCTCTTCCACATTAACCTTGAGACCCTTTCTGAAAATAAAAAGCAGGGAGTTCTTCTTGTCAAGATTATTCTGTCCTCAGTGTAATCACTATTCAAAATCCTTTCTGTTACCCCAGAACCTTCTAGCTCAATTCCATAAGGCTCTGGCCTTCACAGGGTTATGTATCCCCTAGGGGCACCTACAACCTCATCTGGATCAAGAAAGGTAATGAATGGAGGATTCCTGTGCAGTGTCCCCACTTGCTTCCAGCAAATGAGATCACACACCACCTCCTAGAATATTTACCTGGGCAATATTTTGATAAATTCACTTAATGAGATGTCACAGAATGTCTTGAGCTGCGTGGTAGTTGAATGATTACAGTAGCACTATCCCCAGGCCAAGCCCCAAAGTGTGAAAGTGATATTTCTGGGCAGAGTTTACATAGTGCTGGATAAGATGTACATTTTTCTAAAATGAAGTCCCTAAAATGATTGAAGACGTCAGCAACCCCTTGATACTGCCCACAATTCATCTACTACCTCTGCATCTTCACTTCCCCAGTATCCTTTCTCTTAAGGAGAAAGGAATTTGGTCCCCAGACACAAAAATGACCTTCCCGTAGCTGAAGGCCTTCTACCCCAGCCCTGGTCTATACCACTGACTAATGCCTTCAACATCCAGGTACAGGGGTGTGGGTGAGGAGGGGTTGATGGGTGGGGAGTATTGTCCTGTCACAGGAGGACCTAGGTACTTTTGATCTCTGGACCTAAGCTGGCCCTAAACAAGGCCAATTACCCCAAGTGGGAATGAGAGCTCTTCAAGGCCACCTTCAAGATAGGGAGACCCTTTCCTTTGAGAGGGACAAGCAGTTTGTGATCATGAGCTCAAATTGTTATAGTGCAGAGAAGCCGGGGCAGCAAGTGTAGAACATAAAGATCCAGGTCCATCCTGGGGCAGCCCAGAGGTTTATGTTGTTCCAAGATGCCCCATTCTGTTAGGATCGGGGGTTGCCTGTGCCCAAGGGCACCCCTCCAGTGGGCCAACATAGCCTATTCAGACTTGCATATAATCTCATGGAGTGTGTTTCGTAATGTGGCCTGCAGCCCACCTGCATCTTAATTCTAAAATGAAGATTCCTAAATCAGACCCACTAGGGGTAAAGCCCAAGAATATTCTTTTTTTTTTTTTTTTAACCAGTGTCTCCCTAAGGTGATTCTGATGCACAACACAGTTTGAGAACTCCTGGACTAAGGGTTCTTCTAGTTGCCCCATATCTGACCTAACCTCTGGTATACCTCTGTGATCCTACAGTTGAGACAAAGACACACCAAGGTAACCTTCAGGTCTTTGGGATATCATTCCAATGAACTTCAGTGCAGATTTTTCCTCCTCCCACATCTGTAACGCCTTCTTAGTGGTGGATCCCTCTTTCCCAGCCATTGCTGCCCATGCATCTAAAAGGCCTTCCACTTTCACAAGTTCCATAGCCATCTGCTCTCCAACCACAGCCTCCAGTTCATATACTAGTTTTGGAGAATGCCATTCAAAGTCCTCCTCCCCCACATTTACCTCTCCACCATACCACTACCAGCAGACAACCTTCCAGGCCATATGGATTGACCAGGTCCTGGCGGAGCAGCAGTACTGCTACACCTCTGATACATAATACGATTGGTTCTCCACCTCCAGCCTCCTCAGAATTCATTTCTAATCCACTATACCCCTCCATCCAGACCTCTTCCTTTCATGGCATTAATTATTTCCAGCCCACTCTCACCCTGGCTATTTGCTAGAACCACTGACATCCCGGAGTCTGGTCAATATCTTGACTACCCAAGTATGGACCACCCAAGGGCACATTCTGTTAGCTTTCACCATACAACATGGCAGAGGGGGTAAGAGCAGGGACTCAAGTCACACTGCCTGGGTTTGAATCCCAGCACTGCCGCTTCCTATGTGATCTTGAACAACCTGCTTAAACTCTGTTCCTTGATTTCCTCACCTATAAAATGGAGATAATAATAGTACCTACCTCACAAAGCAGTTGTATTACGTGAACTAATGTGTGTAAAGTACATAGACTAATACTTGGCCCATACTAAGCACCAGAAAGTGTTTGCCATATATGAATTACACTAACTGGATCATTCAGGTGTGATTTCCTTTTGGCACAGCCACATCTGCCATGGCAGAAATTGAAGGACTCTTACCTGGAAACCTTTGAAGTGAAATTCAGTCATCCGCCCACACACCTCCTACATCAGCAGCCCGTAGAACTTCATGCCCTTCTCACTCCATGATCACTCATCCAGTCTTGCTACTCCCCGATGCACTTGTCTACCTTGTACCCTGCAATTATCTCCAGCAATCTAAGGCTGAGAGACCAGTTTCATCATGAAAGAGGTGTTAGCTTTCCAGTGGCATCATGGTTGGCCCACTGTCTGATTCACTGGAAGGTTGTTGATCAGGAAGTATTTGCGGGGGGGCACTCAAGGCAACCTTGATCTCATAATCTTATTATAGGTATGCTTTCCCAGCTCAACCTCAGCATTCTCTCTCTTTTTTTTAAATTTATTTACTTTTGGCTGTGTTGGGTCTTTGTTGCTGCACGCGGGCTATCTCTAGTTGCGGCGGGGTGGGGGGGCTACTCTTCGTTGCGGTGCACAGACTTCTCTTTGCAGTGGCTTCTCTTGTTGCGGAGCATGGGCTCTAGGTGCGCGGGCTTAGTTGCTCTGCGGCATGTGGGATCTTCCTGGACCAGGGCTCAAACCCTTGTCCCCTGCATTGGCAGGCCGATTCTCAACCACTGCGCCACCAGGGAAGCCCTAGCATTCTCTCTTTTTTTTTTTTTTTTTTAACATCTTTATTGGGGTATAATTGCTTTACAATGGTGTGTTAGTTTCTGCTTTATAACAAAGTGAATCAGTCATACATAAACATATGTTCCCATATGTCTTCCCTGTTGCGTCTCCTCCCTCCCACCCTCCCCATCCCACCCCTCCAGGCTGTCACAAAGCACCGAGCCAATATCCCTGTGCCATGCGGCTGCTTCCCACTAGCTATCTACCTTACTGCGTTTGTTAGTGTGTATATGCCCATGACTCTCTCTCGCCCTGTCACAGCTCACCCTTCCCCCTCCCCATAACCTCAAGTCCGTTCTCTAAGAGGTCTGCGTCTTTATTCCTGCTTTACCCCTAGGTTCTTCATGACATTTTTTTCTTAAATTCCATATATATGTGTTAGCATACGGTATTTGTCTTTTTCTTTCTGACTTACTTCACTCTGTATGACAGACTCTAGGTCTATCCACCTCATTACAAATAGCTCAATTTCGTTGCTTTTTATGGCTGAGTAATATTCCATTGTATATATGTGCCACATCTTCTTTATCCATTCATCCGATGACGGGCACTTAGGTTGTTTCCATCTCCGGGCTATTGTAAATAGAGCTGCAATGAACATTTTGGTACATGACTCTTTTTGAATTTTGGTTTTCTCAGGGTATATGCCCAGTAGTGGGATTGCTGGGTCATATGGTAGTTCTATTTGTAGTTTTTTAAGGAACCTCCATACTGTTCTCCATAGTGGCTGAACCAATTCACATTCCCACCAGCAGTGCCAGAGTGTTCCCTTTTCTCCACACCCTCTCCAGCATTTATTGTTTCTAGATTTTTTGATGATGGCCATTCTGACCAGTGTGAGATGATATCTCATTGTAGTTTTGATTTGCATTTCTCTAATGATTAATGATGTTGAGCATTCTTTCATGTGTTTGTTGGCAGTCTGTATATCTTCTTTGGAGAAATGTCTATTTAGGTCTTCTGCCCATTTTTGGATTGGGTTGTTTGTGTTCTTGTTATTGAGCTGCATGAGCTGCTTGTAAATTTTGGAGATTAATCCTTTGTCGGTTGCTTCATTTGCAAATATTTTCTCCCATTCTGAGGGTTGTCTTTTGGTCTTGTTTATGGTTTCCTTTGCTGTGCAAAAGCTTTGAAGTTTCATTAGGTCCCATTTGTTTATTTTTGTTTTTATTTCCATTACTCTAGGAGGTGGGTCAGAAAGGATCTTGCTTTGATTTATGTCATAGAGTGTTCTGCCTATGTTTTCCTCTAAGAGTTTGATAGTTTCTGGCCTTACATTTAGTTCTTTAATCCATTTTGAGCTTTTTTTGTGTATGGTGTTAGGGAGTGATCTAATCTCATACTTTTACATGTACCTGTCCAGTTTTCCCAGCACCACTTATTGAAGAGGCTGTCCTTTCTCCATTGTACATTACTGCCACCTTTATCAAAGATAAGGTGTCCATATGTGCATGGGTTTATCTCTGGGCTTTCTATCCTGTTCCATTGATCTATCTTTCTGTTTTTGTGCCAGTACCATACCATCTTGATGACTGTAGCTTTGTAGTATAGTCTGAAGTCAGGGAGCCTGATTCCTCCAGTTCCTTCTTTCGTTCTCAAGATTGCTTTGGCTATTCGGGGTCTTTTGTGTTTCCATACAAATTGTGAAATTTTTTGTTCTAGTTCTGTGGAAAATGCCAGTGGTAGTTTGATAGGGATTGCATTGAATCTATAGATTGCTTTGGGTAGTAGAGTCATTTTCACAATGTTGATTCTTCCAATCCAAGAACATGGTATATCTCTCCATCTATTTGTATCATCTTTAATTTCTTTCATCAGTGTCTTATAATTTTCTGCATACAGGTCTTTTGTCTCCTTAGGTAGGTTTATTCCTAGATATTTTATTCTTTTTGTTGCAATGGTAAATGGGAGTGTTTTCTTGATTTCACTTTCAGATTTTTCATCATTAGTATATAGGAATGCCAGAGATTTCTGTGCATTAATTTTGTATCCTGCCACTTTACCAAATTCATTGATTAGCTCTAGTAGTTTTCTGGTAGCATCTTTAGGGTTCTCTATGTATAGGATCATGTCATCTGCAAACAGTGACAGCTTTACTTCTTCTTTTCCGATTTGGATTCCTTTTATTTCCTTTTCTTCTCTGATTGCTGTGGCTAAAACTTCCAAAACAATGTTGAATAAGAGTGGTGAGAGTGGGCAACCTTGTCTTGTTCCTGATCTTAGTGGAAATGCTTTCAGTTTTTCACCATTGAGGATGATGTTTGCTGTGGGCTTGTCATATATGGCCTTTATTATGTTGAGGAAAGTTCCCTCTATGCCTACTTTCTGCAGGGTTTTTATCATAAATGGGTGTTGAATTTTGTCAAAAGCTTTCTCTGCATCTATTGAGATGATCATATGGTTTTTCTCCTTCAATTTGTTAATATGGTTTATCACGTTGATAGATTTGCGTATATTGAAGAATCCTTGCATTCCTGGAATAAACCCCACTTGATCATGGTGTATGATCCTTTTAATGTGCTGTTGGATTCTGTTTGCTAGTATTTTGTTGAGGATTTTTGCATCTATGTTCATCAGTGATATTGGCCTGTAGTTTTCTTTCTTTGTGACATCCTTGTCTGGTTTTGGTATCAAGGTGATGGTGGCCTCGTAGAAGGAGTTAGGGAGTGGTCCTCCCACTGCTATATTTTGGAAGAGTTTGAGAAGGATAGGTGTTAGCTCTTCTCTAAATGTTTGATAGAATTCGCCTGTGAAGCCATCTGGTCCTGGGCTTTTCTTTGTTGGAAGATTTTTAATCACAGTTTCAATTTCAGTGCTTGTAATTGGTCTGTTCATATTTTCTATTTCTTCCTGATTCAGTCTTGGCAGGTTGTGCATTTCTAAGAATTTGTCCATTTCTTCCAGATTGTCCATTTTATTGGCATAGAGTTGCTTGTAGTAATCTCTCATGATCTCTTTTATCTCTGCAGTGTCAGTTGTTACCTCTCCTTTTGCATTTCTAATTCTATTGATTTGAGTCTTCTCCCTTTTTTTCTTGATGAGTCTGGCTAGTGGTTTATCTATTTTGTTTATCTTCTCAAAGAACCAGCTTTTAGTTTTATTGATCTTTGCTATTGTTTCCTTCATTTCTTTTTCATTTATTTCTGATCTGATTTTTATAATTTCTTTCCTTCTGCTAGCTTTGGGGTTTTTTTGTTCTTCTTTCTCTAATTGCTTGAGGTGCAAGGTTAGGTTGTTTATTCGAGATGTTTCCTGCTTCTTAAGGTGGGCTTGTATTGCTATAAACTTCCCCCTTAGAACTGCTTTTGCTGCATCCCACAGGTTTTGGGTCGTTGTGTCTCCGTTGTCATTTGTTTCTAGGTATTTTTTGATTTCCTCTTTGATTTCTTCAGTGATCTCTTCATTATTAAGTAGTATATTGTTTAGCCTCCATGTGTTTGTATTTTTTACAGATCTTTTCCTGTAATTGATATCTAGTCTCATGGCGTTGTGGTCAGAAAAGATACTTGATACAGTTTCAATTTTCTTAAATTTACCAAGGCTTGATTTGTGACCTAAGATATGATCTATCCTGGAGAATGTTCCATGAGCACTTGAGAAAAATGTGTATTCTGTTGTTTTGGGATGGAGTGTCCTATAAATATCAATTAAGTCCATCTTGTTTAATGTATCATTTAAAGCTTGTGTTTCCTTATTTATTTTCATTTTGGATGATCTGTCCATGGGTGAAAGTGGGGTGTTTAAGTCCCCTACTATGAATGTGTTACTGTCAATTTCCCCTTTTATGGCTGTTAGTATTTGCCTTATGTATTGAGGTGCTCCTATGTTGGGTGCATAAATATTTACAATTGTTATATCTTCTTCTTGGATCGATCCCTTGATCATTATGTAGTGTCCTTCTTTGTCTCTTTTTTTTTTTTTTTTTTTTTTTTGCGGTACGCAGGCCTCTCACTGTTGTGGGCTCTCCCGTTGCGGAGCACAGGCTCCGGACACGCAGGCTCAGCGGCCATGTCTCACGGGCCCAGCCGCTCCGCGGCATGTGGGATCTTCCCGGACCGGGGCACGAACCCGTGTCCCCTGCATTGGCAGGCGGACTCTCAACCACTGCGCCACCAGGGAAGCCCTTGTCTCTTTTAATAGTCCTTATTTTAAAGTCTATTTTGTCTGATATGAGAATTGCTACTCCAGCTTTCTTTTGGCTTCCATTTGCATGGAATATCTTTTTCCATCCCCTTACTTTCAGTCTGTATGTGTCTCTAGGTCTGAAGTGGGTCTCTTGTAGACAGCATATATAAGGGTCTTGTTTTTGTATCCATTCAGCTAATCTGTGTCTTTTGGTGGGAGCATTTAGTCCATTTACATTTAAGGTAATTATCGATATGTATGTTCCTATTCCCATTTTCTAAATTGTTTTGGGTTCGTTATTGTAGGTCTTTTCCTTCTCTTGTGTTTCTTGCCTAGAGAAGATCCTTTAGCATTTGTTGTAAAGCTGGTTTGGTGGTGCTGAACTCTCTCAGCTTTTGCTTGTCTGTAAAGGTTTTAATTTCTCCATCAAATCTGAATGAGATCCTTGCTGGGTAGAGTAGTCTTGGCTGCATGTTTTTCTCCTTCATCACTTTCAGTATGTCCTGCCACTCCCTTCTGGCTTGTAGGGTTTCTGCTGAGAGATCAGCTGTTAACCTTATGGGGATTCCCTTATGTGTTATTTGTTGTTTTTCCCTTGCTGCTTTTAATATGCTTTCTTTGTATTTAATTTTTGACAGTTTGATTAATATGTGTCTTGGCGTATTTCTCCTTGTATTTATCTTGTATGGGACTCTCTGTGCTTCCTGCACTTGATTAACTATTTCCTTTCCCATATTAGGGAAGTTTTCAACTATAATCTCTTCAAATATTTTCTCAGTCCCTTTCTTTTTCTCTTCTTCTTCTGGAACCCCTATAATTCGAATGTTGGTGCGTTTAATGTTGTCCCAGAGGTCTCTGAGACTGTCCTCAGTTCTTTTCATTCTTTTTTCTTTATTCTGCTCTGCAGTAGTTATTTCCACTATTTTATCTTCCAGCTCACTTATCTGTTCTTCTGCCTCAGTTATTCTGCTATTGATCCCATCTAGAGTACTTTTAATTCCATTTATTGTGTTGTTCATCGTTGCTTGTTTCATCTTTAGTTCTTCTAGGTCCTTGTTAACTGATTCTTGCATTTTGTCCAATCTATTGTCCATTCTATCTCCAAGATTTCGGATCAACGTTACTATCATTATTCTGAATTCTCTTTCAGGTAGACTGCCTATTTCCTCTTCATTTGTTAGGTCTGGTGCATTTTTATCTTGCTCCTTTATCTGCTGTGTGTTTTTCTGTCTTCTCATTTTGCTTATCTTACTGTGTTTGGGGTCTCCTTTTTGCAGGCTGCAGGTTTGTAGTTCCTCCTGTTTTTGATGTCTGTCTCCAGTGGCTAAGGTTGGTTCAGTGGGTTGTGTAGGCTTCCTGGTGGAGGGGGCTAGTGCCTGTGTTGTGGTGGATGAGGCTGGATCTTGTCTCTCTAGTGGTCAGGTTCACGTCTGGTGGTGTGTTTGGGGGTGTCTGTGGCCTTATTATGATTTTAGGCAGCCTCTCTGCTAATGGGTGGGGTTGTGTTCCTGTTTTGCTAGTTGTTTGGCATAGGTTTTCCAGCACTGTGGCTTGCTGGTCGTTGAGTGAAGCTGGGTGCTGGTGTTAAGATGGAGGTCTCTGGGAGATTTTCGCCGTTTGATATTATGTGGAGCTGGGAGGTCTCTTGTTGATCAGTGTCCTGAAGTTGGCTGTCCTACCTCAGAGGCAGAGCCCTGCCTCCTGGCTGGAGCACCAAAAGCTTTTCATCCACAGGCTCAGGATAAAAGGGAGAAAAAGTAGAGGGAATTAGTAGAAGTATGAGGAAAGAAAGAAGGAAAGGAGGGTAGGAAGGAAGGAAGAAAGAAAGAAAGAAGCAAAGAAGGAAAGAAGGCAAGAAGGAAAGAAAGGAGGGAGGGAGGGAGGGAGGAAGGAAGGAAGGAGGGAAAGAAGGAAAAAAGACAGAAAGAAAGAAGATACAGTAAAAATAAAATAAAGTATAATAAAGTTATTGAATTAAAAACTTCTTATTTAGAAAAAAAAAAAAGGGGACGGAAAGAACCTTAGGACAAATGTTGGAAGCAAAGCTATACCGACAAAATCTTACACAGAAGCATACACATACACCCTCACTAAAAGAGGTAAATGGGGAAAAATCCTAAATCTTGCTGTCAGAGACCACCTCCTCAATTTGGGATGATTCGTTGTCTAAAGGAGGGAAGGAAGGACGGAAAGAAAGAAAGAAAGAACGAAGGTAAAGTATAATAAGGTTATTAAAATTAATTATTAAGAAAAAAAATTAAAAAAAATCATGGACGGATAGAACCCTAGGACAAATGGTGGAAGCAAGACTATACAGACAAGATCTCACACAGAAGCATACACATACACATTCACAAAAAGAGGAAAGGGGAAAAAATCATAGATCTTGCTCCTAAAGTCCACTTCCTTAATTTGGGATGATTGGTTGTCTATTCAGGTATTCCACAGATGCAGGGTACATCAAGTTGATTGTGGAGCTTTAATCCGCTGCTTCTGAGGCTGCTGGGAGAGATTTCCCTCTCTCTTCTTTGTTCTCACAGCTCCCAGGGCTAAGCTTTGGATTTGGCCCTGCCACTGCGTGTAGATCGCTGGAGGGCGTCTGTTTTTTGCTCAGACAGGATGGGGTTAAAAGAGCCGCTGATTGGGGGCTCTGGCGCACTCAGGCCGGCGGGGACGGAGGGGCACAGAGTGCGGGGCGGGCCTGCGGTGGCAGCCGGCGTGACTTTGCACCAGCCTGAGGCGCGCTGTGCGCTCTCCCGGGGAAGTTGTCCCTGGATCCCGGGAACCCGGCAGTGGCGGGCTGCACAGGCTCGGCGGAAGAGAGGTGTGGAGAGTGACCTGTGCTCGCACACAGGCCCCTCGGTGGCGGCAGCAGCAGCCTTAACGTCTCCCGCCCGCCTCTGGGGTCCGCGCTTTTAGCCGCGGCTTGCGCCCGTCTCTGGATTCCGCGCTTTCAGCCGCGGCTCGCGCCCGTCTCTAGATTCCGCGCTTTCAGCCGCGGCTCGCGCCCGTCTCTAGATTCCGCGCTTTCAGCCGCGGCTCGCGCCCGTCTCTGGGGTCCGTGCTTTCAGCCGCGGCTCGCGCCCGTCTCTGGAGTTCCTTTAAGCAGCGTTCTTAAACCCCTCTCCTCACGCCCCAGGAAACAAAGAGGGAAGGAAAAGTCTCCTGCCTCTTCTGCAGGTGCAGGCTTTTCCCCGGACTCCCTCCCGGCTAGCTGTGGTGCACTAACCCCTTCAGGCTATGTTCAAGCCGCCAGCCCCAGTCCTCTCCCTGCGCTCCGGCCTCAGCTAGCAGCCCCGCCCGCCCCGGCGGGTGAGCAGACAAGCCTCTCGGGCTGGTGAGTGCCGGTCGGCACCGATCCTCTGTGCGGGAATCTCCCCGCTTTGCCCTCCGCACCCGTTGCTGTGCTCTCCTCCGCAGCCTCGAAGCTCCCCCCTCCGCCTCCCTCAGTCTCCGCCCGCGAAGGGGCTTCCTAGAGTGTGGAAACTTTTCCTCCTTCACAGCTCCCTCCCACTGCTGCAGGTGCCGTCCCTATTCTTTTGTCTCTGTTTTTTCTTTTGCCCTACCCAGGTACGTGGGGAGTTTCTTGCCTTTTGGGAGGTCTGAGGTCTTCTGCCAGCCTTCAGTAGGTGTTCTGTAGGAGTTGTTCCACGTGTAGATGTATTTCTGGTGTATCTGTGGGGAGGAAGGTGATCTCCGCGTCTTACTCTTCCGCCATCTTCCGCCTTCTCCCCGCATTCTCTCTTAAATGTAATTCTGGCATTCGCTTTCAGGTCTAGATACCAGGGAAGGGAGTAAATGACCCTCTTACTTATGGCCTGCCCCTTGCCTCCACCTCCTGACCCCAGATCCACTGGACCCGTCTACCCAGTCTCACTAGTAAAGGAAAAGATCAAATTGCTATGCTCAAAAACCAGGGGAGAGATCTTCAAAGTATGAACAAAGGTGGTGACAGTGGATGTGAAAAGGAAGAAGAGCACTTGAGAGTGATTTTAGAGGCATAACTGACAGAACTTGGTGATCAGTTAGCTCTTGGGGGTAAGGTGAAGGGAGACATCAAAAATACCCAGTTTTTTGCCAAAGTAGGAGGCAGTATTGTTAGTAAAATTGGAAGTGGCACACCGAAAGACATACAGAGATGTCAAGGGATTTGTGACATAGAGAAATCTGAGTGAGTAAATGGATAGCTAGGTAGGAGATGGTAGAGAGTAGATTGATTGGTGGGTGTGTGGTTGACATCCCAAACTTAATATATGTCCAAAAGCTAACTCCTAATCCCCCCTCATATGGCAGCCCTACTCTTCCAGTTGTTGAAACCAAACATGTTGGAATCATCCTTGACTCCTTTTCTTTCACACCCCACGTTCAGTCTGTAAAAAATCCCAACTCCATCTTTAAAATATATCCAGAATCTGACCACTTCTCACTGCCTCCAGCACTATAACCCTAGTTCATCTCTCTCGGATTATTGCAACCACCTCCCAACTAGTGTTCCTGCTTCTGGCCTTGCCCCTGTTAGGTCTATTCTCCACACAGCGGACATAGTGATCCTATTAAAACAGAAGTCAGATCCTATTACTCCTCTGTTCAAAACACTGCCTTGGCTCCCTGTTTCACTGAGTAAAAGCCGAAGTGCCTACCGCGGCCTACAAAGCCCTGTGCATTCCCCCTATTTCTCCTTCCCCCCCTGTAGAACTACTGTTCTTTTCCTCGCTATTATCTGGCCACTGGACTCCTCTTTTCCCTTGAACATACCAGGCATGTTCCCACATCCAGGCCTTTGCCCTTCCTGTTCTCACTGCCTGAAATATCCTTCTCCCAATTAATGACCCTTTACCTCCTTCAAGTCTTTGCTCAAATATCACTTTCTCAGTAAGGCCTTCCCTGACCACGTTTTTAAATTTGCACTGCAAAAAAGCCTCCCATTGCCCTTTCCCTGTTCTATTGTTCTCCATACTATTGATTGTCTAAAAAATTATTTAATTTACTTATTCATTATTTATTTCATGCCTTACACCCCTTCCCACTAGAATATAAACTTCATAGGGGGTAGGGATTTTTATTTGATTTTGTTTATTACTGTAGCTTCACTGCCTAGAACTCTACCTGGCACATAGAAAACTTAAAAAATTTTCGTTGGGTGAATGATCGAGTATGAAAGTTGGAATGGATGGGCAGAGAGAGATGAGTGGGAAACATTGATTCCCAACCCTTTGGGGAAGTGTCTCTCCTGGTACTACCAGTTGACTTATGGAATGTCAATATGTTTGAAAAATAAAGAATAAAGTTATTTAAATTGGAAAGATGAGTTAGTGCCCTCTCAAGGTAGGACTTCAATAGATATTGGTTGAATGAATCAATGGTAGTATCGTAACAGGTATTATGAAATTAGAGAGAGGGAGAGGGAGAGAGAGAGGGAGCGGGGAGAGAGAGAGAAGGAGAGAGAGGAGATTCCACACAGCAGTCAGAGGTCTGAGTGTTCACGAAGTCCAATGAGTAGTCAGCACGTCAGATTTCCAGCATATTGAACATGACCTACCAAACTGTGGGTTATATAAGCTTTGCATTTTAACCAAGAGACCAATAGAGGGCGTGCGAGGTTAAATCAAGAATGTTCTCTGCTTGATGAGATTCTATTAACGTCATCCACATTTATATTTATTGATCTGATGTTCATCTAAACTGTTTCATCAGTTCAGAGTGTTCTCTTGAGCTAATTTCTTTCATGAGCCCAGTATCTGGCTCATAATACTTCTTTAATAAATATATATACTTTGAATGAAAGAATGAATATATAGAATCAAGAGATTTTCACCTTGAAATTTGTGTTTTACTAATTAACCATGGTCAGTATTTCCATTAAGAAACTATCCTTCAGCGTTCATAACCTGACTGGCGAATAGAGCTCCCATGGTCCTTGGTGCTTACTGAATCCTTAGGCAAGAGGAGGGCAAGAGTCTGACTTGGAGTTTGGGTGCTTTGTCTGTGTAAGCGATAGTGTTAGACAACATCAACATCGTAGTGCCTGAGGTAGGAGTTGCTAAAGGCCCAGGCTGCCTCTGCTCCCATACCAGCTCCTCTCTCCATCAGGAGGGGCTGGCAGCTGATGGAGGATGCAAGTCACCAGGGATGGCTTGTCCCCCACCCCACCCCCCCAATTGTTAGTTTGACTTCTGCAAATGAGGATTTCACTGCTTTTGAAACCTGCTGCCTACAATGTGTTTTCAAGATGTAGGGTTGTTTGGGATGAAGAAAGTTAAATAGGCTTTGCTTATTATCTTAATTATCAACTGTTCCCACTGAAATTCTCTGAAGGGATTTTGGGTGCCTGGATTTGCGGCTTTCTGAGCTGGATTACTATGGGGGTATGGAGTCCTTGTCGTGTTCTTATCTGATGGCTGAAGTCTCTGAGTGCCCTTGATCCAGGCCCGTGAGCTAGGCCCTCAAGTATTAGGTCTTTTTCACTAGTGTAATCATTTCAAATAGCCTGAGAAATAGAACCCACTTTTAATAAACTTTATTTTTTAAGAATAGTTTTTCATTTACAGAAAAAATTGAGCAGATAGTACAGAGAGTCCCAATGTATCCCATACCCAGTTTCTCCTATTATTAACATCTTACATGAATATAATACATTTGTTAAAATTAATGAACCAATATTGATATAGTTCATAGTTTATTCAGACTTCACCTAATACTGTTTTTCTGTCCCAGGATCCCATCCACGTGTAATGATACTATGTTACATTTAGTTGTCATGTCTCCTTAAGCTCCTCTGGGCTGTGACATTTTCTCAGGCTTTCCTTGTTTTTGATGACCTGGACGGTTTTGAGAAGTGCTAGTCATAATATTCAGTAGTATGCCTTTTTCAGTCTATTTTAGGTATTTTAATGTATTTTTCAGTCTATTTAATGGAATCATTTCAAATAGTCTGAGACATACAACCTTTCTTTATTGTTCTTCCCAGTACCTGTTTTTATAATAAATCTGAACAGTTCCTGAAGCTGGTCCTTGCTAGAGCAGGGCAAGTATCTACAGCATTGGTGAATTTTTCTACAACAGTGTGCACTTTGAGTAAGCCTTGCAATTTATTGTCCATAGTCACCAAACCTGTGCTGGTATCATCTTTTCTCAGAAAACTTAAATGAAAATTGAAGGTGCAAATTCAAAGTGTGTATCTATAGAATTAATTGGTCTGACTTTCTGTTTTTTTCTAATGTCTGAATTGTAGTGAGAGTCTTTGTTTCCTCAGTTTTGCTGTTTAAATATAAGAACCAAGAATTCTGTGGAAGAAGAGAAGAAGGAATGAGAGTTGGATAGAGCCACGTGTGATTCTACAGTTTTACCTTCATTTAATTTTCTACCCCAACCTGTCTTTAATACGAACTGTATTATCACTAAGATAAAACTCAACTTTCTTTTTCTTTTTTCAACGCATTTTCAAATATTTAATCCAACTACCCACACACATTCTTTTTTTCTTTTTGACATCTTTACTGTAGTATAATTGCTTTACAATGGTGTGTTAGTTTCTGCTGTATAACAAAGTGAATCAGCTATACATATACATATATCCCCATATCTCCTCCCTCTTGCATCTCCCTCCCACCCTCCCTATCCCCCGCTCTAGGTGGTCACAATGCACCGAGCTGATCTCCCTGTGCTATGCAGCTGCTTCCCACTAGTTATCTATTTTACATTTGGTAGTGAATATATGTCCATGCCACTCTCTCACTTTGTCCCAGCTTACCCTTCCTCCTCCCCGTGTCCTCAAGTCCATTCTCTACGTCTGCGTCTTTATTCCTGTCCTGCCCCTAGGTTCTTCAGGACCAATTTTTTTTTAGATTTCATATATATGTGTTAGCATACGGTATTTATTTTACTCTTTCTGACTTACTTCACTCTGTATGACAGACTCTAGGTCCATCCACCTCACCTCAAATAACTCAATTTTCTTTCTTTTTATAGCTGAGTAATATTCCATTGTATATACGTGCTACATCTTCTTTATCCATTCATCCGATTATGGACACTTAGGTTGCTTCCATGTCCTGGCTATTGTAAATAGAACTGCAATGAACATTTTGGTACATGACTCTTTTTGAATTATGGTTTTCTCAGGGTATATGCCCAGTAGTGGGATTGCTGGGTTGTATGGTAGTTCCATTTGTAATTTTTAAAGGAACCGCCATACTGTTCTCCATAGTGGCTGTACCAATTCACATTCCCACCAGCAGTGCAAGAGTGTTCCCTTTTCTCCACACCCTCTCTAGCATTTATTGTTTCTTGATTTTTTGATGATGGCCATTCTGACTGGTGTGAGATGATATCTCATTGTAGTTTTGATTTGCATTTCTCTAATGATTAATGATGTTGAGCATCCTTTCATGTGTTTGTTGGCAGTCTATATATCTTCTTTGGAGAAATGTCTATTTAGGTCTTCTGCCCATTTTTGGACTGGGTTGTTCATTTTTTTGATATTGAGCTGCATGAGCTGCTTGTAAATTTTGGAGATTAATCCTTTGTCAGTTGTTTCATTTGCAAATATTTTCTCCCATTCTGAGGGCTGTCTTTTGGTCTTCTGTATGGTTTTCTTTGCTGTGCAAAAGCTTTGAAGTTTCATTAGGTCCCATTTGTTTATTTTTGTTTTTATTTCCACTTCTCTAGGAGGTGGGTCAAAAAGGATCTTGCTTTGATTTATGTCATAGAGTGTTCTGCCTATGTTTTCCTCTGAGAGTTTTATAGTGTCTGGCCTTACATTTAGGTCTTTAATCCATTTTGGTTTTATTTTTGTGTATGGTGTTACGGAGTGTTCTAATTTCATTATTTTACATGTAGCTGTCCAGTTTTCCCAGCACCACTTATTGAAGAGGCTGTCTTTTCTCCATTGTATATTCTGGCCTCCTTTATCAAAAATAAGGTGACCATATGTGCGACCCACACACATTCGTATACAATCGATACCACTAAATTTAGTTGGAATGCTAGTAAGCGACATTCACTTCCTAGCTGGTCTTTACTAGAATTCAGTGGATTTTTCTTCTGAGAAACTTTTTTTTCCCCATGCCTTTTATATCTTGTCTTTAGAATTTAGTAAAAAATGGCTCTTTAAGCTCTTCTGGAGACTGGGGGCAAATCAGGGTAAGGTATAAGCAGAGAGGAGTTGAAATCACTAATCTTGCCTGATGTACTTTAATATAACAGTAATTATAGATCATACAAGGTGGATTGAGTCAAGGGGTAATTATGGACTTTATTCCAGACAACTAACAAAACTTCTTTAAGAGATTATTATAGTTTCCATTAGGAGGTATCTTGAAGGTTGTTAAGCTCTTATTAATGCCTTGACCAGGAATTCCTACCTGTGAATTTCCTATAGGAGAAATAGATACCTGTAAAGAAGGTGCCCCAATTAACCTTAGAGACTTGCCTTTCAAGGCTTATTTCATATAAATAATATCAATGTCTAGTAAAAATTTCTCAGAAATGCATGCTAATTTTAGGAAATGTGGTGTAAATAGTTGGAATTCAAGCCTTTTACTTGAAATAAAGTTAATTATTGGGGGGAATAATACAAATTGTGAAACTTTGAAAATTGTTCAGGTAAATAGGGGTTTTTCCACCATATTAAATGGCAACTTTGGAATAGGCTTCATGTTGAATTCAAGTCCTGGAGACTGAGCTATTAATTTATGTGTTAGTACTCAAGTACATTTCTGTTTCTGATGAAGGTTGGTTTTCTCACAGGCAATATCAGTGGCTAGTTAGCTCAGGCATTTAGAACATAGTGCTAATAGGACCAAGACCATGATTTTCGTCCTTGTACAAACCAGTTAGTTTCCGCTGATTCCAGTGCTATTGGCCGCACCATTTACCTTGGCTGACCATCTCTTCAAAAGCAAGGGAGGCCAAGCTGCGAGATGCAGACTGAGAAGTGTAAATCTTTACCACCTTTGAAAGAACAGCCCAAAGCTCTGTTTCTCTTGATGCAGGGTCAATTGCGTCATTTGCACGGGTTTGCCTCACTGTGTTGTTATGAGTACTCTAAAATGCAGAACTATGTCCATTGCCTTTTCTGTTTTATATTCTATTAGCTCAGGAAAGATTTTCATTCCATTGAGCACCAGACTGGGGGGTATATTTTTGGAAGCAAGTGTAGGTGTACCAGAGCCAAAAAAGGTTGGGAACAACTGTAGACAAACTGATCTCACTGTTCTTAGAGCTGCCAACTCCAGGCACAGAGCCCTTAAAGTGGACTATAAATGTAAAGTGGGTGGTTAAAAGAAAATCCGTCATGTGGGACTAATTTCTGGTTTCCCACAATCAGGTGCATGTATTTTGTGTGCGTTTTTTATGTGGAAAGAAGCAGGTGTGCATAAAGCTGATTTATTTAGCTCTGTCAAATTAAAATTGGGGTCTTAATGAGAGAAAAATTGTGAGTTAGATAATTAGGACAGTACTTTGGATTTTTTATGCATGCCTTTATTTAAACTTATCATGATAACATTTCTGTCAAGGAGGTGGGGTATGGTGGGAACTTTTTGATAAGTCAAAAAACTGAAGCAGAGAGACACAAGGTCCTACCTCAGTTTCTATCATTGGAACATGTAAATCTCTAAAAGGACTTGCTGGACGTAACTATGAAATCAAATTACAGAAGATGTCTGGTTTTTCAGTCTCCCTCTTTGACAGAGGAAACAATGGTATTATAAATAAATACAGAAACTCTTGATCTGTAAAAGTCATTGAGTCAATTCTCACAAGAGACAGTGACATGAACTGGCCGCAGGGGTACTAAACAGGGTGTTAGAAAAGGGAGCCCACAGAAGACCTGACGAGGCTTGGACATTAGGCATGGAAATACCCTATTATATGTTAACCAGGGCTTCCCTGGTGGTACAGTGGTTAAGAATCCGCCTGCCAATGCAGGGGACATGGGTTTGAGCCCTGATCTGGGAAGATCCCCGTGCCACAGAGCAACTAAGCCCGTGCACCACAACTACTGAGCCTGTGTTCTAGAGCCCACGAGCCAGAACTACTGAGCCCATGTGCCACAACTACTGAAGCCCGCACACCTAGAGCCCGTGCTCCGCAACGAGAGAAGCCACCACAATGAGCAGCCTGCGCACCGCAATGAAGAGTAGCCCCCGCTCGCTGCAACTAGAGAAAGCCCGTTCACAGCAACAAAGACCCAATGCAGCCAAAAAATAAATAAATAAATAAATAAATTTATTTTTTTTAAAAAAGTATATATGTTAACCAGTCATAAGCTATAATGACACAAGCTAGGATTTGTTAGTTCACTTTTCCTTCCCTAGATCATTATACTCAGCAGAGAGGAAAAGAAAGCTGTGTTCTAATAGTGATTTCAGCACTGTCTTAAAGATCCAAGTATAGGTGTGCTCCAATTTAAGAAAACTCAGGGAATAAAAAACATGCATGTTGCCAAATGGATAGATACAGAGGTTGGATGGAGAATTCATTTTATAGAAGGAGCCTTCACTATGACAGAATTCATCCACTGAGTTCCTTAAATTAACTCCTCTGATGAATTCAAGATTTGATTTGCAGAGTCAGTTATCACATAACTTTTTAGAAGTGTGTCTGCCACAGGTTTACTTTAGTAATACTATTTGTAAAATATGTATATTTTACAATACATAGTCTGTGTACCAACATAAAGAACAGATTTCAAGAATTTTATTTTCCTGATTTTTCGTAATACCATATGACCTGTGTAGGTTTACAGGTGGGTCAAGGCATAAAAGCAGGATTATGAGTACTGTCTAGAGAGAAGGAGAGACATGCTAATACCAAGAGAGGATTAGAATTAGATGGGCAAGAGATATAAAAAGGAAAAAAACACTTAAAATTTTTGGCCAGTTTTGATTTCTGCGATAGCCACCTTGCTTTCCATCTCTGGTGTACCTCTCACCTCTGACCAGTTAGTTTAATTTTTCTCTCCTGCTGATCTCCTATAAACATTTCAGCTCTTAATCATAGAAATTATCCATGACAGTACAGATAGCATCATTTAATGAAGCAACAATAGAAGCACCAATGGCACATTCCTGGAATGATTAAGAGGTTTGATTAGCAAGTACTGGAAATAAGGGGAAAAGTACCTTATTTGAAAGTAAGAGTGCAACTTTGTTAAGCACGAAGTTGATTTGTGCTGGATCATAAAGTCTATAGGCTTGGGTGGGGGTGCCCTTAAATGCCAAAGTTACAGCTAGAAAGACTGCCCTTGTCCTGAATTACCAACAACCATGGAAATTTGCAGAAGTTCCAACAACTGCAGCACTGTAGAAAATGGACAAAATTGTAAAAACTTTTCAGAACTTCTAGCAAATTGCAGTTAAACACCCAAAATATATGAAATAAATAAATTTCTAAAGGGCATCTCCCCACATCCAAAAAAAGCATCAGCTGTTTTCTTTTTTTTTTGCGGTACGTGGGCCTCTCACTGTTGTGGCCTCTCCCGTTGCGGAGCACAGGCTCCGGACGCGCAGGCTCAGCGGCCATGGATCACGGGCCTAGCCGCTCCACGGCATGTGGGATCTTCCTGGACCAGGGCACGAACCCATGTCCCCTGCATCGGCAGGCGGGCTCTCAACCACTGCGCCACCAGGGAAGCCCTCAGCTGTTTCCTTCATCCTGCACGTAACAATCAGCATATTTCAAGTTCTGAAACTACCATCTCTAGCTCTACTAGGACAGGCCTCTTTAAAATGTACATTTCAAGAATCATAACTTCTTTCCATTTCTTTAGATATTCTTTAATTTCTCTCAATAATGTTTTTGTAGTTTTCAGTATACATTATTTTCCAAATACAAATATATTTTTCTTGCCCTTCTTTTGTTAAATTTATTCCTAGATGTTTATTCTTTTTGATGCTATAATATATAAGTAGAATTTTCTTAATTCCATCTTTGTATTGGTCATTGTTATGGTATAGAGATACAATTGATTTTTGTATTTCGATCTTGTATCCTGCAGTCTTGCTAAAACTCATTTATTACTTCTAACGGTTTTTAGTAGAATCCTTAGGATTTTCTGTATACCAGATGTCATACTAGCCTCATAAAATGAGTTGAGAACTGTTCCCTCTGCTTCTATTTTCTGGAAAACATTACAGGTAATTGGTATTATTTATTCCTTAAATATTTGGTAGAATTCACTGGTGAAACCATCTGGGCCTGGGCTTTTTTACAGAAATTTACACGATGACCCTAAAATTCATATGGAATTGCAAGGGACCCAGAATAGCCAAAACAATTCTAAAATAAGAAGAACAAAGTTGGAGGACTCACACTTTCCAATTTCAAAATTTTCTACAAAGCTACAATAATCAAAACAGTCTGTTACTGGCATAAGGAAAGGCATATAGGTAAAAGAATAGAATTGAGAGTTGAGAAATAAACCCATACATCCATGGTCAGTTTTGGACAAGGATACCAAGACCATATGATGGGGAAAGAATAGTCTCTTCAGCAAATGGTCCTGGGATAACTGGATAACCACATGAAAAAGAATGAATTTGGAGCTTTGCTTCACACCATATAAAAAAAATAACTCAAAATAGATCAAAGACCTAAATGTAAGACATAAAACTCTTTGAAGAAAACTTAGGAGTAAATCTTTGTGACCTTGGGTTAGGCAGTGGTTTCTTAGATACAACACCAAAAGCACGAGTGACAAAAGAAAAAATGAACTGGACTTCATTAAAATTAAAAACATTTGTGCTGCAAATGATATCTGCAAGTAAGTAGAACGACAACCTATAGAATGTAACAAAATATTTGCAAATCACATATCTGATAAGAATCTTGTATCCAAAATATACATAAAACTCTTACAACTTAGCAATAAAAAGACCAATAACCCAAATGAAAAACATGCAAAGGATTTGAATAGACAGTTCTTCAAAGAAGATGTACAAATGGCCAATAAAGACATTAAAAGATGTTCAACATCATTAGTCATTAGGGAAATGCAAGTCAAATCTGCAATGAGATACCACTTCATACCCACTAGAATGGCTGTCATCAAAAAGATGAACAATAGAAGGTATTCAAGAGGATATAAAGAAATTAGAGCCCTTATACACTGCTAGTAGGACTCTAAAACGGTACAGCCATTTTGGAAAACAGTTTGGCAGTTCCTCATAGTTAAACATAGAATTAAAATATGTGACCCAGAACTTCTACTCCTAAGTATATACCCAAGAGAATTGAAAATGTATGTCCACACAAGAATTTGTATGCTAATGTTCATTGCAGCATTATTCACTATAGCCAAAAGGTAGGGAAAAATCAAATGTCCATTAACTGATAAATGTAAAATGTGGTATATCCATACAATGGGATATTGTTTGACAATAAAAAGAAAGGAAGTACTGATAGAGGGTAAAAATATGGATGAAACTTGAAAACATTATGCTAAGTATGGATGAAACTGAAAACATTATGCCAAGTTAATGAAGCTAGTCACAAAAGACCACATATTTTATACTCCATTTGTATGAAATATTCAGAGTAGGTACATCTATAGAGACAGAATGTAGATTAGTGGTTGCCAGGGCCCAGGAGCTTTCAAGAAAAATGAGGAGCAGTGACTGCTAATGAGTACAGGGTTTCTTTTTCGAGTGATAAAAATGTTCTAAAATTGATTGTGGTGAGGTGAACATACTAAAAGCCATTCAATGGGTAAATTGTATGGCATGTGATATATAGCTCACTAAAGCTGTTTTTGTTTTTTTAAAGAAGAGGAAGAAGCAGAGCTTCTGGGGTTTATAGTAGACTTGTATATTTTAGTGACCAGAAAAGAAATTTTTTTCTGAATAATCAACCTTCTATTTTTCTGTTCAGTGGAAAAAATGGATAAAGAAACAGAGGGATTAACTCAGAGATTCCTCAGACTCAGAATTCTGATCATTGTTTTACTCGTTTAAATAATATAGATTTTATATAGCAATCCACAGTTAAAACATCCTCTCTGCAGTACAGACGTTCTATTGTGGGTGCTTTTCACATGAAATAGAAATCAAAGACATTGGTTACCCTTCATATATAAAACACAAGTCCAGACACTTGCCAGGATGGCTTTAAAAGTCCGGCCTTAGCCTATCTTTCTAGCCTCATCACCTACCACTCCCTGCTCTAGCCAGTTCTCTTTTTTTCACAACTCCTCTGTGCCTTCCTATGTGCTCCCTCTGTCTAGAATGTCCTACACACCTCTTCTCTTCCTGGAAAACTACTTCTCCTTCAAGACACAGCTTAATTGTCACCTTCCTGGCGTTCTTCCCGACTCCCATAGACAGAATTAATTGCTCTTGCCTCTGTTTTAATGGTATTTTGTTTTTGCCTCTAGCATATCGTGTTATAATGTGTTAGTTTAGCAGTCTTTGACAGCTAAGCCTTCAATAACAGAAACCAAGTGTTACTTCTGTATCCACTGAATGTACCAAGTATATGCCTGGCCCATGGTAAGAAAATAATCAATGTTGGATGGATGGATAGATAGATAGATAGGCAGATCGATAGATAAATTGAGTCAGCTTGCTGGTTGTGGTCTAGAAAATGAAGCATAAAATAACAGTCTTCCCTACCCAGTTTCTTGATTATCAGCAATACGTAAGTATTACCTGAGTCACTCTGGAGTGTCTACTATCATGGAAGAACTAAATATATGTAAAAATCATGATCCCTGCCCTTAAGGATCTTACGTAATTGAACAGATAAGATTCAGATGTGTGATGTAACTAGAAAACAACATAAAATAGCATATAATAGAGTGTTCAACAGTTTAGAGCAGATTATAATTGCCATCAGAGTTCAGTGAAAAAGAGACTATATTTTGTTCCCACTCGCAGGTAATAGGGCTTCAGGGCACAGCATTTCAGGCAACTGAGGGCCCTAGAAGTGCCCCCTAAGTAGATTTCCAAAATGGCAACCGGAAGCTAACAGCTACCAGCACCATGGTGGGCAAGCAGTAAGCTGCACAAATAATCCCCAAGCTGGCCTAGTCAAGGGAAAAGCAAGTCATGGCTCCTTGGAGCATTTTTAAAGCTTTTAGGCTCTCTTCTACTCAGTAGGGAATCCCTGTATCTTTATCTCTTTTACAGAACTTTTTTAAAAATCCACTTATTCCCAAGTATTTATCAAGTGCTATATTAGTTTCCTATTGCTGCTCTAACATTATCACCCATTTAGTGGCTTAAAACAACAGGAATTTATTCCCTTACAGTTCTGACAGCCAGAAGTCCAAAATGAGTCTTACACAGCTAAAATCAGCATGTCAGCAGGGCCACGCTCCCTCTGGAGGCTCTAAGGGAAAAATCTGTTTCCTTGCCTGGTGTCTAGAGCTATATTCCTCGCTCATGGTCCCTTCCTCCATCTTCAAAGCCAGCAGCTCAGCTTCTTCTTTCTGACTCTGCTTCCACTGTGTGGCCTTCTCTTTTGTGTCAACTCTCCCTCTGCCTCCCTCTTATAAGGACACTTATGATCACATTAAGGGCATACCCAGATAATCCTGGATAATCTCCCCATCTCAAATCCTTAACTTACTTGCATCTGGGCATTAAAACGTGAACAACTTTGAGGACCATTATTCATTCTTCCATGAGTAACTACTACATAGCCAGCACTGTGCTAGGCACTTTATACCTCTGCTACACTTATTGTATCATAGTTTCTCTCTCCTGCCACACTGTAAACTCCTGGAAGAGAGAGTCCTATTGCTTCCCCTCTCACAATGCTTAGCATGTGGCCTTGTTTGTAATATTATATAGACACCCAGTAAATGATGATTAATGAATGATATGAGCCACGCACTGTCACATAGTCGAATTTAAATTAATTTCATTCAAAAAATGTTTATTGAGTCAGAGAGGGGAGTGGTCTTTGATGTCAGAATAGTCAGATACAATTCAGCAAACAGTTGTTGAGCTCCTACTATGAGCCCGATACCTTGCTGGTTTTTAAAGATAAGGATAGGAATAAGGCTATCCTGCCCCTGAGGAGAAATAGTGAGCAGCTAAATGTGCCTGGGCTGGCTAAGAAAGGTCTGGTTGGTGGAGAAGCCATGTCCCAGTCCACGGGCACCTTTGAGGGGTGCAGGTTAGTGGATGCCCCATCCAGAAGGAACCCCAGGGATCATCTAGCACCACCACCACCATCACCCCCAATCAACACCCCACCTTCACCTCCCTGTCTGCTGTTGAAATTCCCTCTCCAGCATCACTGCCTAGCATTCCCTAGCCTCATTGCACACCTCTCATCACAGGGAGTTCACTTTCCCCAGCAGCAGCCCATTTGACCCTCAAGCCATTCTAAAAGTTAAAATTCTTTCTGCCCTTGAGCTAAAATAATGCTTTTCCCAGCTCTTCTGCCTCCTGCAGCCACATAGAATAGTCTGCTTTCTTAGTCCAGCACAGCCTTTCAGATATTTGTAGAGACTCCCCTAAGTCTTATCTTCTTATTCATCCGTTTATTCAGTCAACAGATGCTCTCTGGGGACTTCCCTGGTGGTCCAGTGGTTAAGACTCGGCGCTCCCAATGCAGGGGGCCCAGGTTCGATCCCTGGTCAGGGAACTAGATCCCACACACATGCCGCGAGTAAGAGTTCTCAAGCTGCAACTAAGGGATCCCTTGAGCCGCAACTAAAAGGAGCCCGCCTCCCGCAACTAAGACCCAGCACAACCAAATAAATAAATATTTTTAAAAACGCTCTCTGAACATCTCTTGTGTGCCTGCCACTGTGCTAGGCACTGGAGATACAGACACAAGTGTAACAAAAGTCTGTCCTCAAGGAGTGCCCAGTCTAGCCAGGAGGCAGCCATGTGAATAGTGTGACAGGGCAAGTGTTCTGGCAGAAGGAGATACAATGGGCTGTGGGGTTTGGGGCTGGAGACCAACCAGCTACACCCAGGACTCTTAAGAGGTCAGGAAGGTGCTTTTTGAGCTTGGTCTCATCCATTCACTCAGTATTTATTGAATACCTACCGTACATCAGGTACTCTGCTAGGTGCTAAGGATACAATAATGACCTAGGAATTTACCAGGCAGAGTATGCCAGGAAAAAGGATCAACATTTGCAAAGTCAAGTAGGCCTTCACTTATTTAAACATTTGTTTTGGTTGTTGAATTTTTACTGTATTCCAGGCAAAGATGCTAGGCTCTGAAGATATAGAGATACAGACACTGTCCCTGACTTCAAGAAGCTTGTGGTGAACTGGGAGATACTGACAAGTAAACTAGCATTCTGACTTAATGTGGTTAATGGTTGTAATAGGCACAGGGTACTAGGGAAGCGTAAACTAAGACGCTAAGCTCAGCGGGGCTGTGGGGAGGTACTGTGTTCAGAGCAGGCTTTGTTGAAGTATTGAGTCTGTTGTGATGCTTGAGCTGAGTGTTCAGGGGCAAAAAAGTGTAAGCCAGGCAGATACAAGGGAAAAGGATAAGGAAAAGGGAACTGAACATGCAGAGGTGGGAAGGCATGAGAGAATAAGATTTGTGAGGAGAGTTGGCAAGAGTTGAGTATGGCTGAGTCAGGAAGTTGGTATGGGCCAGTGGCAGGAGGTGAGGCTGGGAACTGATATGAGGCCAGATCCTTAAGGACCTTGTGTACTATACTGAAGTGTTTGGGCTTTATCCTGAAGGCAGTGGGGAGCCAGAAAAGATCATTAAGCAGGGAAGTGACAGAATCAGATTTTTCTTTGACAAAGATAACTCTGGCCACAGTGTGGAGGATTAAATCCAGGGGATGAGAGTAAAGGCAGGAAGATGGGTTAGAAGGCTGGTGCAGTCATCCAGGGGGGTGATAATGAGGGCAGTGGCAGAGGAAACAGGAAGGAGGAGCCAGAAGGAGGATTTCTGAAATAGAATCATCAGGGAGAGGAAGACAGAATAATCAAAACTGTCAGTAGGGTTGCCAGTTTTAAAAATGACAGTAGGATTACAGGAGGAAAAGTGGGTTTCAGGAGTGATGATGAATTCATTGTTGGTCGTGGCGTCTCTGCTCTGGGGTACCTGAGAGGCAGCACGATGTCAGGTAAGCAGAGTCTGGAGTGCAGCAGAGTGATCTGGCCCTGAATGAGAATGGCATGTGGAAGCAACAGTCCTTAATTCAACAAATATTTATTGAGTGCCTAAATGTCTTATACACGGGAGGAGGTTCTTGAGTTTCCTGGGGTTACAAAGAAGAGTAAGACAGTCTCTGCCCTCCAAGAGCCCTGCCTCGTCAGGAAAACAGATGTAGAAACAAACAACGAGAAGGTAACAATAGAGGTCTGCACAGGATGTTGTTTCGGGAGCACTGACAAGAAGCACCTAACCTGAGGGAGAAGAGGGAAGGCCTCCTAGATTTAAGTGCTGTCTCAGCTGAATCTTGAAAAACAGGAGTTAACCATACAAAGAAAGAGGGAAGGGTCTGGACAAAGGGGACAGCAAAATCAAAGTCAGGGAGGTGGGGAAAAAAATGCAGTGTATACATTTCAGTATTGCTAGAGTACAAAATAGCAGAGGTGAAACTAGAGTACATAAGGGCTGGGTCATGGAAGCCCTTACCTGCCATGTTCAGGTAGTTTGGACTATCAGCAATGGGGAACCAGTGTAGGTTCTAAGGAATACAAGCTCCATGAGGACAAATGTTTCTTGACTCCAACCCCTTCTTTGTACCCCCCCACTGCCAATCTCAGGCCAGGCCTTCATAAAGGGTTGTATTAAGAAAGATTCTGAGGCCCCATCGGGGCTTAATGGGAAAAAGTAATGTGATCAATTAGCAATGTCTGCCATGGGTGAAAAAAAGAGGAATGGCAAGTATGCATGTCACATCCCTGGGCTAGAGGGTAGGAAGTTGGGAATGGCAGGAACTGGTATCTTAAGAGTCCAGTTTCGAGACTGCTGAAATTGAAGTACTTATGAGCTAGAGGTGTTCAGCTGATTGGTTGATAGAGAACTCAGAAGATAGGTCAGTGATGAAGATGTAGATTTTTGGAGTTATCTGTGAGCAGAGCAGAAGCAGATAAACTTTTCCTGTAATGGTCCAGATAGTAAGTATTTTAGACTTTGCAGGCCACAAGGTGTCTGTTGTACCTATTCAACTTTGCTGTTTTAGCTTCAGAGCTAGCATAAACAATATTTAAGTGAGTAGGTATGGCTGTGTTCTGATAAACCTTTATTAACAAAAACACATCAGGCTGGATTTGGCTTGTGGGCTGTAATGTAGACGATATACAGCATACAGTCACAGGATGTAATATAGTCTAGTTGGCACCAGACAAGACTTGGGTTTCAGCCCCAACTCTGTACATACTAATTTTGTGACTTTGGACAAGTCAGTTAAACTTTCCTGACTCTGTTTCCCCCTCTATAAAATAGAGCTTCATGCTAGTACCTGCCTTATGTGCTTCCTGTGAGGAATAACTTAACGGAGCTATTCCATAGCAGCACTAATTACAGTACCTGGCACATGGTAAATGCTCAATAAATGTTTGCAATTATTCATATCATTATTACTATCGGGATTGTTCATGTTGTTAGAGATTTCAATTACGATCATAAGAATGGATAAGATCACTGAGGAAAAGTGGGTGGGGCAGAGTGAAGAGAGAGCATCAACATTTAAGGGGCAAATAGAGAGGAAGAAGCCAGAGAAGAAACTGGCAGCATGGTAGAACGGGACTCAGAAAGAAGTAGTGTACAGGAATCTAAGGAAGGAAACTCTTTTAAGAAAGGGATGAGAGGCAAATGTCGTCCACATTAGAAAAGTGAGCAAAGGACATGAAAAGGCAGTTATCCAAAGACATATGAAGAGGCAATAAACATATAAAAAGTTGTTCATCTTCACTGGTAATCAAAGACATGAAAGCAAAATTGTGTGTTTTTGTTGTTCATCTGTGAGATTGGCAAAGATTTAAAAGATTGAACAGTGTTACGAAGGCTATGGGGAAACAGACACTCCTGTGTACTTACTGCTGGGAATGTAAATTTTTTTGGACTTCCCAGAGGACACTTTAACAATATGTATCAAAATGAAAAATAAGCACATTCTATGAGACAGCAATCTTACTTCTGGGAATTTACCCCAAAGGAGTTAGAAAATTGTACAAATGGATTTTTAAAACACATGTAACAACATTGTTCCCAGCATCATGATAGCAGAAACAATCTAAAATATTCAACAGTAGGAGAATTATTACGGCAGATACACACAGTGGAATAGTATTCAGCCATTAAAAGTTATGACATAGCTCTACACTTATTGACATGGAAAGATGTCCATGACACATTATGGAAGGTTATAAAGCAGCAATGTAACATTTTCTTCATTAAATAAAACTTTGCTTCCTAGCAAACGGTGGTTTTGGATTTTTTCCCTGGTAGTGAGATTTCAGGTCATTGCACTTTTTGTTAAAGTTTAAATAGTTGAACATATTTTATTGAGCATGTGTCATTTATAGAAACAGTAACAAGTAGTGTGCTGGTAAATCAGATCTCTGAAAAAAAGTGAAGCCCTAAATTTGTAGCATTTGCTAATTTCAGTGATATAAATAATCCCAAGGGCTTGCAAAATTCCTGAATATTGAATAGTCAGATCTCACTAGCTGACTATGACACAACACTGACAATAACTCTATTTCAAACAAAGGAAAGAATCAGGGTATGTTTACTAGTGTCAGATGCTGATCAAATAAGTTGAAGATTAAAAATTACTTGTCACTGGTGAACGTGGTAAAAGGGGTGTAAGTGGAACAGACAGTTGCAGAGTAAATGGGAAAGAAGGAAGTGGAGAAAGCAAGCAATTTTGTAGAAAACCAAAGGAAAGAAATAGTCACTTGAGGGAGATAATCAAGGAAAGTTTAATTGGGCAGGGTGGGGGGAGGTTTGGGAAGAAATACCAAACAGGAGAAGTAAGAACTTTTTCATTTCTTACTTTTGAATAACCTTTAGAGTTCACAGTGTGCACATGAATGTTCTTGAAACAACCCTTAGAGTTGGTGTTATCATTCCTGTGTTGTGTGTGGGGAACCTGAGGCTCAGAAAGGGGAAGTGCCTTGCCTCAAGTGTCACAGAGAGTGAGCCATATTTGTGTATACCTGTTGGAGTCCACCCACTGGTTAAGCCCTGAAAATACCAAGATGGAGAAAATGTGGCCACTAACACCTATACCCCAACCCTTCTTCAACCTGGGTCTTCCTCTCCCATGGTTTTAGGTTCTTTTTCTGCTCACCTTCAGTAGGCCATGGTAAGCCATGAACCTGGATATGGATTGTTTGTCCCTGCTTTGGAGGAGAGGAGAAGAAAGTCTAGCATGGGAGGGCAAGGGTTACTAGTGACAATGAAGTTGAGTCTGTTGAGGACTGAGAAGCGTCTGTGGGATTTGGCAATCAAATGATTACTGGTATAATTTTCAGTGCTGTAAAAAGAGAAGACTGAAGAGCAAATGAACGATGAGAAAATAAAGGCAGTGGAGAAGGAGACAGGTTGAGAGAGAGAGAAGGGGAATTATAGATGAGGCTTAGTAAAATATGGATAATTTTTAAAGCACTTCTTTGTAATGCTCAAATTATCCCAAATTTGGCCAATAGAGCCCCTTCAAGCCAGCTCCTATGTGTTTTTCACATGACCCCATCAGTTCTTTAGTGCATCTTTGCTTTCTGGTGAACAATGTTTCCCCAATTCACACTGGAACCAGCCAGTTCTCTCAGGAGCTCTGGTTCCTGAGAATAGGAAATGGTATTTCAGTACCACAGTCTAGGCATTAGGTATGCTCAGTGCTACTGATGTGCACTGCTTTTAGGCCTTTTCTGTAGACTGGGCTAGGAAATATATTTTTTAGAAATTGTGAAAGTATTAATGGAAATGGATTATAGTGGTAAAATAATAATGATAATGATAACAATAATCCATTAGTCCGACGGGGAGGGTGAAGGTTAAGCTGGGACGAAGTGAGAGAGTTTCATGGACATATATGCACTACCAAATGTAAAATAGGTAGCTAGTGGGAAGCAACTGCATCACACAGGGAGATCAGCTCCATGCTTTGTGACCACCTAGAGGGGTGGGATAGGGAGGGTGGGAGGGAGATGCAAGAGGGAGGGGATATGGGGTATATGTATACCTATAGCTGATTCAGTTTGTTATACAGCAGAAACTAACACACCATTGTAAAGCAATTATACTCCAATAAAGATGTTATAAAAGTAATAATCCATTAGTCCAAAGCGATATTCTGAAGCAGGGGGTGGGGGGAGATCTTCTTTCCAGAAGAATACTAGCTAATAAATGTAGAAGGAAGATAGAATAGAAAATCACTGTTTTGCAGCCCCCAGTATAATAATTGATTTTGGCAAAGATCATCAAATTGCTGGTAAAACCATTGGGTAAAAAGTTCTTGGGGAACAGGATATTCACACAGTCTCAAATTATCACCCCACAGATTCCTTGATAATTACAAATGTACATTTACAATGGGAAAATCTGGCAGTCACTAGGTTAAACAAGTAATGAAACCCAGCATTGTCAATACCAGGACAACCTGACATTGTGCCTCCCGATGTAATGTAATAAGAGGTACAGAACACCACTTATGAAATATTCTTGCCAAAAATGTTTAACCTGAATCTAAATATGCAGAAACACTTAGACAAACCCAGAATGTGGGACATACAGTAAGTCAACTGGCCTGGACTCTCCAAAAAGCCATTATCATGAAAAACAAAAGAAGGTTAAGGAATTGTTCTAGAATAAAGAGAACAATGAGCTCTAACAATCAAAGGCAGCGTGTCAACCTTGAATGGATTCTGAATGAGGGGTGGGGTGGATCACAAACAGCTATGAAAGACGTTTTTGGAATAATTTGGTAAATTTAAGTATGTAATATACTTCAGATGATATTATTGAATTAATGTTGATTTTTCTTGGGTATGATAATGTGGAAGACTTTCTTAGGAGATGCATGCTGAAGTATTTAGGAGTGCAGTATCCTCATATTTGTGTCTTACTTTCAAATGGGTCAGCAATAAGTGGGGGGGAGAGAGAAAGAGAGAGAGCTGCACATATGTGCACGTGTGCATGCATGCTTGCATGTTTGTGTTTGAAGAGAGAACAAATGTGGAAACTAGTAGCAAATTATGAATCTAGGTGAAAGATACATGATTGCTTGTCCTATTCTTTCAGCTGTTCTATAGGTTTGAAAGTTTTTGAAATAAAGAGTTAGAGAAACACTTCTTTTTAAAACCTTTGAAAATGTATGGTTGAAATTGAACAAGTGGTGCTGAGACAGTTGGATCCACAGATGCAAAAAGATAACATTAGACCCTTGCCTCATACCATACACAAAAATTATCTCAAAATGGATGAGACCTAAATGTAAGAGCTAAAATTATAAAACTTTTGGAGGAAAACAGGAGAAAATCTTTGAGACTTTGGTAAGGCAACGATTTCTTAGATGCAACAACAAAAGCATGATCCATAAAACAAAAAATTGATAAACTGGACTTCATCAAAATTAAAAACTTATACTTCAAAAGACATCATTATGAAAATGAAAATACAAGTCGTAAACTGGGAAAAATAATTTGCAAATTACATATCTGATAAAGGTCTCATATCCATAATATACAAAGAACTCTTACAATTCAATAATAATAAGACAGACAACCCAATTTAAAAATAGGCAAAAGATTTGAATAGACATTTCACCAAAAAGATATATGAACAGTTAATAAACACATGAGAAGATGCGCAGTATCACTAATCATTAGGGAAATGCAAATTAGAATCAAAATGAGATACTATTATACACCCACAAGAATGACTGTAACAAAAAGACAGATAGTAAATGTTAAGAAACTGGAACCCTCATACATTGCTGGTAGGAATGTAGAGTGGTGCAGACACTTTGGAAAACAGTTTAACACTTTCTTAAGAAGTTAAATATAAATTTATCATACATCCCAGCAGTTCCACTCCCAGTAGAAATAAAAACATGTATCTACAAAAAGACTTACATGTGAATGTTCATAGCAGCTCTATTCTATTCTGTTCTGTTTGGTTATTAATAATGACCAAAAAGTGAGAACAACCCAAATGTCCATCTGCTAGTGCATGGATAAACAAAATGTGGTATATCTATATAACAATACTATTCAGGGATTTAAAAAAGGAAGGAAAAACTGATACAAGCTACAATGTGAATGAACCTCAAAAACATGCTCAGCAATCATGCTCACAGGCATTTACCCAACTGAGTTGAAAGCTTAATGTCCATACAAAAACCTGCACACAAATGTTCATAGCAGCTGTATTCATAATTGCCAAAATCTAGAAGCAACTAAGAAGTCCATCAATAAGTAAATGGATAAGCAAACTCTTACATCCATGCAATGGAATATCATCAGCTATAACAAATGAGTTACTATGTATTGTATAATTGAAATTAGCTAAGAGTATAACAAATATTCTCACCAAAAAATAAAAAAGATAAATACGTGAGGTGACGGATGTGCTAATTAATTAGGTGGGAGCAGTCCTTTCACAATGTACATGTATATCAGATCACCAAGATGTACACTTTAAATATCTTACAATTCTATGTCAGTTATACCTCAATAAAGCTGATATTTTAAATGACCTATCAAGCCATGAAAAAACATGTAGAAAATTTAAATGCATATTGCTAAGTGACATAAGCCAATCTGAAAAGACTACATACTATATGATTCCAACTATATGACATTCTGGAAAAGGCAAAACTATAGAGGCAGTAAAAAAAAAAAAAAAAGATAGGTGATTGCCGTGGGCTTGGAGGAGAGGGGAGGAATAATTAGGTGGAACAGGGGATTTTTAGGGCAGTGAAACGATGATGTGATTCTGTAATGGTGAATACATGACATCATATGTTTGTCAAAACTCACATGACTGTACAACACTGAGTGAACCCTAATGTAAGCTATATATTTCAGTTAATAGTAATATATCAATATTGTAACAAATGTAGCATGCTAATGCAAGATGTTAATAGGGGAAACTGTATGCAGGGGAGAGGGTATATGGGAATTCTCTGTCCTATCTGTTCTATTTTTCTGTAAAACCAAAACTTCTTAAAAAAAACTATTAATTAAAAAAAACATTATGCTAAGTAAAAGAAGCCAGATAGAAAAGACCACATATGTATGCTTCTATTTATGTAAAATGTCCAGAAAGGCAAATCTATAGAGACAGAAAGTAGATTAGTGCTTGACTGGGTCTGGGGGTAGAAACAGGGATCAGCTATAAATAGGCATGAGGAGTCTTATTGGAGGGATGAAAATGTTCTAAAAGTGGATTATGGTAATGGTTGCCCAACTCAGTAAATTTATTAAAAATCATTGCATTGCATACTTAATATGGGTGAATTTTATGGTATCTAAATTATACCTTGATAAAATTGTAAAGGTATGCATTTGATCTCACAGCTTAAAACTGTTTGTTATACATTAGTTCCTTATAACTGTGAATCATATAAATAATGTATAGTGAGATTCCATGTTCATTGATCAGAAAACTTAATATTGTTTGGATGACAGTACTCCCAAGTGGATCTACAGATTCAACACAATCTCTGCCAAAATCCCAGCTGGCTTTTTGTAGAAATTGACAAGCTGATCCTAAAATTCTTGTGGAAATGCAAGAGACCTAAAATAGCCAAATCTTGAAAAGGAACAAAGTTGGAGGATTCACACTGTAATCAAGACAGTGTGATACTGGCATAGAATAGGCATATTGATCAATGGAATAGAATTGAGAGTTCAGAAATAAACCCTCACATTTATGGTCAATTGATTTTTGACAAAGATACTAAGACAATTCAATAGGGAAAGAGCAGTTTTTTCAGCAAATGGTGCTGGGACAACTGGATCCACATGCAAAAGAATGAATTTGGACCTCTGCTTCATACTATACATAAAAATTAACTCAAAATGGATTATAGACCTAAAAACTAAACTATAAAACTCTTACATCATTGCTCATTAGAGAGATGCAAACCAAAACCGCAATGAGATACCACTTCACACCCACTAGGATGGCTAAAGTCAAAAGGATAGATAATAACAAATGCAAGTGAGGACAGGTAGAAATGAGAACCCTCATACATTGCTGGTGGGAATGTAAAATGGTGCAGCCAATTTGGAAAACAGTTTGGCAGGTCCTCAAAAGCAAACCATATAACTGCATATAACCATGCACACCATTATCCATTTGATGTTTCTTAGGAATAACAAGGCCAGTGTGGCTAGAGCAAAGAGAGTAGTGGGGACAGTGTCAGGAGAGGACAGAGAAGTTGACAGGGGCTCCATCATGCAAGACCTTGTGGACACCACGGTAGGACTTTGGATTTTATTGTGAACGTGATGGACTTCTGAGCAGGGATTCTTGGGACTTAGTGAGTTTGTAGTATCCATTGTAAGGAGTGAGAAAGAGACAATTAGAAGTCAACGATGACTGAGCAGCCTTGAAGGCCCACCTGTGACTGGGAACCATAAATGTGTAATGGTGTACATCTGCAGTTACACAGTTTATTCCAACAGCACTTGACCATCCTCGCTTTGGGAGCAGAATAAACATTCAAGTGGTCAGACTGATTTAAGGTTGGGATTTGAAGTTCAGATGCTAGAAGGAAACTGGCTAAGGTGGTTTACCAGGGTAAACTAATTCCTAAGTGCGTGCTCAGGTAGGTTCTTACAGAGAAAAATTGAATTTCCAGGAGCCCTTAGGGAAGGAAATACTGTATTTCTGCCTTTTGCCTTCTTTCACTGCTTTGCTGTAAGCAATTAGAAGCAATTAATTTAGTGAAAAGAACATTAAGAGTCAGAAGACGTAAACATGAGCCTTAGCTCTCCCAGTGACTGTGACACCAAGGGTAAACTGTCAAAGCTGCCAGCTATAAGAAGGCTAAATAAGTCATCTTTCTTGGGTAAATCATTCCAAGAAATTCACTTTGTGCCATTAAATAAAACTCTTGAACCTTTCTTGGCAACAATTCTTCCGAATTTCATCATGTCTTGCCAAATTTCGCCCATTCGGCCTTGTGCTAATGCTCACATACAATATCTCTTCATAGAAGAAAAGAGAGCTCAAATCAGATGCTATACCTCCTCTGCTCAAAACCCTCCAATGGCTTCTCATCTCATTGAGAATAAAGTCCAAACTCTGTGTGATGGCCCCTGTGATTTGGTCCCATCAGAACTCATCTTGTACCACTCTCCCTCATTAACTGTGTTCCAGCCACACTGGCCTTTCTGCTTCTCAAATAGGCCAAGGGAGTTCTTTCCTGCCTCAGAGCTTTTGAAATGCTGTTCTTTCTGCCTGGAAGACTTCTCCATCTCAGTATGGATGAGTTTCTTTTCACTTTTCAGGTCTCTGTTTAAACATCATCCATTCAGAGAAGCTTTCCTGACCAACCTATATGAAGTAGCCCCCACTCAGACCCCATTACTCTCTATCACATTACTGTGTTATTTTTGTAATATCACTTGTCACAATATATTGTTTTCTTGTTTGTTTTTGTATTTTTCCATCTGCTTCCACACCCCCTACCCCCCAGACACTGCAAGATCCTTGAGAATAAGCTGTTATCTATATTATCTGTTCATCATTATTCTCAGAATATAGAACAGAGTGAGTGTTCAATACAAATGTGTGTGTTGAGGGAGGAAAGAAGGGAGAAGCCTCATTTGTGACTTGTGCCCAGTAAGTAATCCCTCATTAAGATTATTCCTCAAGATGTTTAGAGCAATGAAAATATTCTGTATGATACCATAATGATGAATGCTTAGTATTCTACATTTTTCCAAATCCACAGCGTGTACATCAAGAATGAACCTTAACGTAAACCGTGGACTTTGGGTAATTATGATGTGTCTATGTGGGTTCATCAGTTGTAACAAACACACCACTCTGGTGGGAGATGTTGATAGAGGTAGGGCTATGCATGTGTGAGGGCAAGGGCCGTGGGGAAAATCTTTGTACTCTCCCCTCAATTTTGCTATGAATCTTAAAGTACTACAAAAACTGTCTTAATGAAAAAAATAAAATTAAAAAAGAGATACAGTTCTGGAAAACAATATTATTGCTCAAACCCTTAGTTATTTGTGTTGCCCTCTACTGGACTTTTTTTGTAAGTGGGATAAAATCCTGATTTCCTGACTGATCTTTAATATTAGAAAGAGGATTATCATTTAAATTTTTTAAATTTATTTTTATTGAAGTATAGTTGATTTACAATGGGTTAGTTTCAGGTGTACAGCAAAGTAATGCATTATACATATACCTATATATATGTAATTTTTTTCAGATTCTTTTTCCTTATAGGTTATTACAAATAAGGAAGACTATCACATTGTAGACTTTCAGAATCAGAGAGAACTAGAAGTCACCTATTCTAACCTCTCTGTCCACGTAGAAACCTTTTCCACAGCATCTATCCCAGGAATTCCTTAAAGGTGCTTCAGTAGCAGCTACAGGAAGTAGAGGAACTGCTAAATGTATAGGGTTCTGGACCCCCAAATGTCCATGCCCCACTCACACTTTAACCAGAGCAGTGCTGATTTTGTTTGTTTTATATGTTGGGATTCCACATAAAATTTCATTTGAAAAAAACATTCTGCTGCTTAAGAAACGTTTAAAAACTACTGATCCGACCTCTGCCCAAGCATGCACACCCACTAGGAACTCGCCATCTTGATATTCCTTCATGCTGTTTCCACATCTCTGTCTTCAATATTTAAAGATGCTGCTACTGACAGCAATCACCACTTATGCATGTGCTTGTCACTACAAAGACAAATGTGCCCCAAATGGTTCTTTCTCCATTTAAAGCCTGACCATTGGTTTGAGGGAGTAGCCATGAGTTGAAGAAGCCGTTTATTTCCCAGATTAAGTCTACCAGTGGCCTACAGCTATGCTGCAATACTCAGAACCACTTCAAAAATGACCTTCCAGCATATCTTCCACCCTCTTTATTTGTCTCACATTAGTGAATTACCTTCAATATTTCATTTCACCCTAGTGATATCCACCCACTTTGCCAATTGATTCAAGTCATTTCAATTTTAAGTGTGTCTGTCAAACAACACTGCCACATCTAACTTTATTTTGGGACATATTTAATGCAAAGCTCCCTATTCTATCACACATTTTAAAAAAAAAAGCTAATGACATGTCTCTACATCTAGGACCAGCCTTATGAAAACCCATGCTTTGTTTATTTGTTTGTATGTTTTAAGAGGGATGTTGGGCGATGAGTCATGGGCCCTTAAAGTTTCCTGATTTGGGTACTGACCAGTCTTTTAGTGATCTGTTCACATGTTTTTCTAGTTTATCATGTTTGAATTTGTAAATGTATAATCCGAAGTTTATTTTTCTCTTTATTCAAGGTAAATAATATGAATCTTTTTCTCCATTTTTTAGATATTTCACCATTCCTATCAATTCTTTAAAATTAAAAAAAAAAAAGCTTTCTCCAGGACCTATCATGTGCCAAGTACTGTGCTAGGTACTGACAGTATAAAGATGAATAAGGTACAGTCCTTGCTCGCAGAGTGTTTATAGCGTAATAGAGGAGGCAGGTACAGGAAGTAATCGTTGCAAGCCGGTTTGCTAAGCACTATGGTAGAAGTTTGAAGAAGCTACTAGAACACAAAAATAGGAATCAACTTTCTCTGCCTGGGAAAAGAAGGTGGAACTTCGGGACATCTTCACAGCTAGATCTTAAAGGATGGGTAGGAGGTTGTTAGGCAGAGGAGATGGAAGTCATTCTATGTCCAAGATGACATATATGCAAAGCCCCCAGACACTTGCAGAATATAATATGTTTAAAATAGGGGGAAAGTCTGATGCAGTTAAGTGTTGGATACTTGAGGGGGATGATGAGATGAGGCCTGAGAAACAGGCAGGGACAAAATTATGAAGGGCCTTGTGTCCTATGCTAAAGAAAGGATCATTTTTTCCTGTGGGCACAGGGCCTCATTGAGGGTTTTTTAAGCAGGGTACTGATATTGTCAGAATCATGCTTTAGGATGCTGTAATGAGCAGTGTAAAAGGTGCAATCGAGGAGGGAACTATGGGAGGAATACAGCACTGCTAGAGGCTCTGGAGCATGCAGCCAATTCCTTAAGTACCCTAGGATGTAAATCATTTTTGTTTCTCAACTGTGAAAGAGGACTAGCCATTTTTTCCAACTTCACATGGAGCTGATGAGAGTAAATGAGTTCATAAGTCCCCTGAGCCCCTTAGAAAAAAGCTTCCAGGTTAGGGCTAGGTGGTTGGAAGTCGAGACAAGCATAGTCTACACCATATACTTTTAACACTTACTCATGCACATCTTACGTATTTTTTAATATGTGTATTAGTCTTTTCTTACAACTCAATTCAACTCAGTCATAAGCTCTTCAAGGGCAGGGTCCATGATATCTTGCATCGTCTACAACCCCTCGTACAGAGACAGAGCACAGAATGAGTCCCCAGCACCTACCTGCAGTTTGATCCCATACAGTGTCCCGTCTTATGTGAACTACCTGAGACTGAGGCAACCGAGGAAGGCCACAGGATTAGTGGGAACCAGTAGTGATGTTATATTTCAGGGCTCTTTCTCTAGGGGTGACCACAAAGATTCCAAGCCTTGTTCAACCAGGCCTATGTGTGCCAGGAAGGCCGTTTACTTCCTGCCTTGGGCATGACAGCTCCTTATTAAATATAAGACATAAATCATGAAAATTCACTTTTTATGAAATAGAAATAATTACCATTTCACTAGGAAGTCACAATCTACAAGTGAAAGATGTTGAGTAGAGTATATGTATATAATAATTGTGAATAATATTTCAGAATTTAACTAGTCCTTTGTTTGCAGAAAAGGTGTAAAAAGAATGTTCAGGGGCTTCCCTGGTGGCACAGTGGTTGAGAGTCCGCTTGCCGATGCAGGGGACATGGGTTCGTGCCCTGGTCCTGGAAGATCTCACATGCCGCAGAGCGGCTAGGCCCGTGAGCCATGGCCACTGAGCCTGCACGTCCGGAGCCTGTGCTCCGCAACGGGAGAGGCCACAGCAGTGAGAGGCCCGCGTACTGAAAAAAAAAAAAAAAAAAAAAAAAGAATGCTCAGAATTTTATATCCTTTCTTTCGGGTATTTATAATTAATGTAGACATAACATGACAACACTCTAGATGTTTTTAATCCAAGTTTTAAACAGTGTCGGTAATACATAGTCAAATTTTGTGCAGGGGCTTCATCCGATGGCCAAAAGGATATTTGAGGAACATCCATATTTTTTCTTGTATGTCAGAAATTACCCTAGATTTGCATCAGCAGAAGCCAGAGAGTCTGAAAGCATTCCCTGCAATTTTAAAGCAAGCACCCTCCTCTCTCTCCTGATTCGACAGAGGTTGTGATCAGTTCACTGAACACAATGGCATTTCCTCCTATCCACACCTAATATAAACTCCAGCCAATTTAATGGGGTCTATTACGTAGGTTGGGGATGCAAGCACATAAATTCTTTGGCTCTTGAGATACTCGTCTTGTGTGCCAGGACCAGGTGCAGAAATACAAATACATATATATTAAGCGTGGGCCAGCTGCTTTGCCAGTGCTTTTGTGTTTTTTCTGTTTAACTAGAAAAGGTTGAACAGGCACGATTTCCATCAATTATACCTAATATGTTATTTTTCTCGTGGAGGAAGAGAGTACATTTAACTCCTCAACCCAGTATTGATGTCTAAACCATTGAGGTTTTTAAGTTCATTAAATGAGAGTTTAAAGTAAAAAATGATGTTTTTGATTAACCAGAATGCTCAGGGAGGGAATATTCTGGTTAATTAAATTTTCTGGTTCAGGAAAAAGTTACACCACACTTTTTTTGTTGTTTTATACATATTCTTTAACCTCTTTAAAAACTTTATCTGTATATTTATGCCTTAGTAAACGCAGTAGACTGGAGCTGGTTGAATCTTACTGCTATCACTTAGAGTTACCCGGTGTTTCTACGCTCTAGATTCTAATTGGCTAAGATCATTGGAGGTAGCAGATATTGACGAAATCTGGGCTGAACCTGGGGTACACGCTGGGAAATTGCTTTTGGAAACTTGTTTGGCTTCTTCTCATTTACTTCCTTCCCTAAATGCAAACTGTATGAAAGAAAAATTCACTAGCCAAGTGAAGACTTTGATTTGCTAATCTATACTTTACTGAATAAAAACATATTTTAGAGCAGGAAAATTCCACCTGTGTCATCTGAGAAAAATGTGCTAAAGAAGCTTAGATCCAGAGAAATGAGACCTTGTATGTCCAAAGGAAACAACAAGTGAATTCAGTTCATCATGACCTGTCTATTCAGTTTATTCCCTAGCTGAGTTAATCTTACAGCAATTTTCAGGGACCCACTCACCACCTTGATTCTTCTGTAGTGCAAATGTTAGGTTCTGTTTATAAACTACCTAAGATTCTTGGTGGTTAATCGAACTGCTTTGCACTTTTTCCGTTAGTTTACCTTGGACTGTATAATTATCCAAAGGGAAATATGGTCTGTGGATTCTAAAAGTGGCCTTCTGGCACTTTTCAACATAATGAATTCATATTTGCTTTTCTTGATTCATTTTAAAACAAATATTACCTATTTCTACTCTCCCAAGCCTTCATTTGTCTTCAGTAGTGACTGCTTATCATGCCAAATGGTGTGTAGAGAGTGAGAACTGTGTAGAATTATGTTGCTGTCACATTTATTTCCTGGATAACATTTTCGGTTTTGTCACACAGTTAATGGATTTGTTTCTGTTAACAAGTAGGGCCTTCTTGACCTAATCCTTTTTCACACATATTCCTGTATAAATTCTAAATCCAAAGGTGCTAGCTTAGTAGCTAAATTGGGTTTATAGAGGAAAGAACCACCGCAAAGTCAATTTGTGCAAATTTGACCTTGGGTCATTTACTTGCCTTCTTTTTGGAGGGGGGTGTTTAAAAACTCATTTATCCCAAATCCAAATAACCTGAAAATTGAAATGATTAAAGTTTGCTGGGTTATTGTAGGAAACATCTGGAGAGAAAAGTTGCTCCTAGAAGTATCTCTCATGGTTCATTTTTTTTTTAACATCTTTATTGCGGTATAATTGCTTTACAATGGTGTGTTAGTTTCTGCTTTATAACAAAGTGAATCAGTTATACATATACATATGTTCCCATATCTCTTCCCTCTTGCGTCTCCCTCCCTCCCACCCTCCCTGTCCCACTCCTCCAGGCGGTCACAAAGCATCGAGCTGATATCCCTGTGCTGTGCGGCTGCTTCCCACTAGCTACCTACCTTACGTTTGTTAGTGTATATATGTCCATGCCTCTCTCTCGCTTTGTCACAGATCACCTTCCCCCTCCCCGTATCCTCAAGTCTGTTCTCCAGTAGGTCTGTGTCTTTATTCCTGTCTTACCCCTAGGTTCTTCATGACATTTTTTTTCTTTCTTAAATTCCATATATATGTGTTAGCATACAGTATTTGTCTTTCTCTTTCTGACTTACTTCACTCTGTATGACAGACTCTAGGTCTATCCACCTCATTACAAATAGCTCAATTTCGTTTCTTTTTATGGCTGAGTAATATTCCATTGTATATATGTGCCACATCTTCTTTATCCATTCATCTGTTGATGGGCACTTAGGTTGTTTCCATCTCCGGGCTATTGTGAATAGAGCTGCAATGAACATTTTGGTACATGACCCTTTTGAATTATGGTTTTCTCAGGGTATATGCCCAGTAGTGGGATTGCTGTGTCATATGGTAGTTCTATTTGTAGTTTTTTAAGGAACCTCCATACTGTTCTCCATAGTGGCTGAACCAATTCACATTCCCACCAGCAGTGCAAGAGTGTTCCCTTTTCTCCACACCCTTTCCATCATTTATTGTTTCTAGATTTTTTGATGATGGCCATTCTGACTGGTGTGAGATGATATCTCATTGTAGTTTTGATTTGCATTTCTCTAATGGTTAATGAAGTTGAGCATTCTTTCATGTGTTTGTTGGCAGTCTGTATATCTTCTTTGGAGAAATGTCTATTTAGGTCTTCTGCCCATTTTCGGATTGGGTTGTTTGTTTTTTTGTTATTGAGCTGCATGAGCTGCTTGTAAATTTTGGAAATTAATCCTTTGTCAGTTGCTTCATTTGCAAATATCTTCTCCCATTCTGAGGGTTGTCTTTTGGTCTTGTTTATGGTTTCCTTTGCTGTGCAAAAGCTTTGAAGTTTCATTAGGTCCCATTTGTTTATTTTTGTTTTTATTTCCATTTCTCTAGGAGGTGGGTCAAAAAGGATCTTGCTGTGATTTATGTCCTAGAGTGTTCTGCCTATGTTTTCCTCTAAGAGTTGGATAGCTTCTGGCCTTACATTTAGGTCTTTGAACCATTTTGAGGTTACTTTTGTGTATGCTGTTAGGGAGTGATCTAATCTCATACTTTTACATGTACCTGTCCAGTTTTCCCAGCACGACTTATTGAAGAGGCTGTCCTTTCTCCACTGTACATTCCTGCCTCCTTTATCAAAGATAAGGTGACCATACATGCGTGGGTTTATCTCTGGGCTTTCTATCGTGTTCCATTGATCTATCTTTCTGTTTTTGTGCCAGTACCATACTGTCTTGATTACTGTAGCTTTGTAGTATAGTCTGAAGTCAGGGAGCCTGATTCCTCCAGCTCCGTTTTTCGTTCTCAAGATTGCTTTGGCTATTTGGGGTCTTTTGTATTTCCGTACAAATTGTGGAATTTTTTGTTCTAGTTCTGTGGAAAATGCCAGTGGTAGTTTGATAGGGATTGCATTGAATCTATAGATTGCTTTTGGTAGTAGAGTCATTTTCACAATGTTGATTCTTCCAATCCAAGAACATGGTATATCTCTCCATCTATTTGTATCATCTTTAATTTCTTTCATCAGTGTCTTATAATTTTCTGCATACAGGTCTTTTGTCTCCTTAGGTAGGTTTATTCCTAGATATTTTATTCTTTTTGTTGCAGTGGTAAATGGGAGTGTTTTCTTTTTTTTTTTTTTTTTTTTTTGCAGTAAGTGGGCCTCTCACTGTTGTGGCCTCTCCTGTTGCAGAGCACAGGCTCCGGACGCACAGGCTCAGCGGCCATGGCTCATGGGCCTAGCCGCTCCATGGCATGTGGGATCTTCCCGGACGGGGGCATGAACCCAGGTACGCTGCATTTGCAGACGGACTCTTAACCACTGCGCCACCAGGGAAGCCCAAGGGAGTGTTTTCTTGATTTCACTTTCAGATTTTTCATCATTAGTGTATAGGAATGCAAGAGATTTCTGTGCATTAATTTTGTATCCTGCTACTTTACCAAATTCATTGATTAGCTCTAGTAGAGTTCTGGTAGCATCTTTAGGATTCTCTATGTATAGTCTCAAGTCATCTGTAAACAGTGACAGCTTTACTTCTTCTTTTCCAATTTGGATTCCTTTTATTTTCTTTTCTTCTCTGATTGCTGTGGCTAAAACTTCCAAAACTATGTTGAATAACAGTGGTGAGAGTGGGCAACCTTGTCTTTTTCCTGATCTTAGTGGAAATGCTTTCAGTTTTTCACCATTGAGGATGATATTGGCTGTGGGCTTGTCACATATGGCCTTTATTATGTTGAGGAAAGTTCCCTCTATGCCTACTTTCTGCAGGATTTTTATCATAAATCTGTGTTGAGTTTTGTCAAAAGCTTTCTCTGCTTCTAGTGAGACGATCATATGGTTTTTCTCCTTCAATTTGATAATATGGTTTAACACATTGATAGATTTGTGTATTTTGAAGAATCCTTGCATTCCTGGAATAAACCCCACTTGATCATGGCGTATGATCCTTTTAATGTGCTGTTGGATTCTGTTTGCTACTATTTTGTTGAGGATTTTTGCATCTATGTTCATCAGTGATATTGGCCTGTAGTTTTCTTTCTTTGTGACATCCTTGTCTGGTTTTGGTATCAAGGTGATGGTGGCCTCGTAGAAGGAATTTGGGAGTGTTCCTCCCTCTGTTATATTTTGGAAGAGTTTAAGAAGGATAGGTGTTAGCTCTTCTCTAAATGTTTGATAGAATTCGCCTCTGAAGCCATCTGGTCCTGGGCTTTTGTTTGTTGGAAGATTTTTAATCACAGTTTCAATTTCAGTGCTTGTGATTGGTCTGTTCATATTTTCTATTTCTTCCTGATTCAGTCTTGGCAGGTTGTGCCTTTCTAAGAATTTGTCCATTTCTTCCAAGTTGTCCATTTTATTGGCATAGAGTTGCTTGTAGTAATCTCTCATGATCTTTTGTGTTTCTGCAGTGTCAGTCGTTACTTCTCCTTTTTCATTTCTAATTCTATTGATTTGAGTCTTCTCCCTTTTTTTCTTGATGAGTCTGGCTAATGGTTTATCTATTTTGTTTATCTTCTCAAAGAACCAGCTTTTAGTTTTATTGATCTTTGCTATTGTTTCCTTCATTTCTTTTTCATTTATTTCTGATCTGATTTTTATGATTTCTTTCCTTCTGCTAACTTTGGGGGTTTTTTGTTCTTCTTTCTCTAATTGCTTTAGGTGCAAGGTTAGGTTGTTTATTCGAGATGTTTCCTGCTTCTTAAGGTGGGCTTGTATTGCTATAAACTTCCCTCTTAGAACTGCTTTTGCTGCATTCCATAGGTTTTGGGTCATTGTGTCTCCATTGTCATTTGTTTCTAGGTATTTTTTTATTTCCTCTTTGATTTCTTCAGTGATCACTTCATTATTAAGTAGTGTATTGTTTAGCCTCCATGTGTTTGTAATTTTTACAGATCTTTTCCTGTAATTGATATCTAGTCTCATGGCATTGTGGTCGGAAAAGGTACTTGATACAATTTCAATTTTCTGAAATTTACCAAGGCTTGATTTGTGACCCAATATATATGATCTATCCTGGAGAATGTTCCATGAGCACATGAGAAAAATGTGTATTTTGTTGTTTTTGTATGGAGTGTCCTATAAATATCAATTAAGTCCATCTTGTTGAATGTATCATTTAAAGCTTGTGTTTCCTTATTTATTTTCATTTTCGATGATCTGTCCATTGGTGAAAGTGGGGTGTTAAAGTCCCCTACTATGAATGTGTTACTGTCGATTTCCCCTTTTATGGCTGTTAGTATTTGCCTTATGTATTGAGGTGCTCCTATGTTGGGTGCATAAATATTTACAATTGTTATACCTTCTTCTTGGATCGATCCCTTGATCATTATGTAGTGTCCTCCTTTGTCTCTTCTAATAGTCTTTATTTTAAAGTCTATTTTGTCTGATATGAGAATTGCTACTCCAGCTTTCTTTTGGTTTCCATTTGCATGGAATATCTTTTTCCATCCTCTTACTTTCAGTCTGTATGTGTCTCTAGGTCTGAAGTGGGTCTCTTGTAGACAGCATATGTATGGGTCTTGTTTTTGTTTCCATTCAGCCAATCTGTGTCTTTTGGTGGGAGCATTTAGTCCATTTACATTTAAGGTAATTATCGATATGTATGTTCCTATTCCCATTTTCTAAATTGTTTTGGGTTCGTTATTATAGGTCTTTTCCTTCTCTTGTGTTTCTTGCCTAGAGAAGTTCCTTTAGCATTTGTTGTAAAGCTGGTTTGGTGGTGCTGAACTCTCTCAGCTTTTGCTTGTCTGTAAAGGTTTTAATTTCTCCATCAAATCTGAATGAGATCCTTGCTGGGTAGAGTAATCTTGGTTGCAGGTTTTTCTCCTTCATCACTTTCAGTATGTCCTGCCACTCCCTTCTGGCTTGCAGAGTTTCTGCTGAGAGATCAGCTGTTAACCTTATGGGGATTCCCTTGTATGTTATTTGTTGTTTTTCCCTTGCTGCTTTTAATATGCTTTCTTTGTATTTAATTTTTGACAGTTTGATTAATATGTGTCTTGGCGTATTTCTCCTTGGATTTATCCTGTATGGGACTCTCTGTGCTTCCTGGACTTGATTAACTATTTCCTTTCCCATATTAGGGAAGTTTTCAACTATAATCTCTTCAAATATTTTCTCAGTCCCTTTCTTTTTCTCTTCTTCTTCTGGAACCCGTATAATTCGATTGTTGGTGCGTTTAATGTTGTCCGAGAGGTCTCTAAGACTGTCCTCGGTTCTTTTCATTCTTTTTTCTTTATTCTGCTCTGCAGTGGTTATTTCCACTATCTTATCTTCCAGCTCACTTATCTGTTCTTCTGCCTCAGTTATTCTGCTGTTGATCCCATCTAGATTATTTTTCATTTCATTTATTGTGTTGTTCATCATTGTTTGTTTCATCTTTAGTTCTTCTAGGTCCTTGTTAAATGTTTCTTGCATTTTGTCTATTCTATTTCCAAGATTTTGGATCCTCTTTACTGTCATTATTCTGAATTCTTTTTCAGGTAGTCTGCCTATTTCCTCTTCATTTGTTAGGTCTGGTGCGTTTTTATCATGCTCCTTCATCTGCGGTGTGTTTTTCTGTCTTCTCATTTTGCTTATCTTACTGTGTTTGGGGTCTCCTTTTTGCAGGCTGCTGGTTCGTCGTTCCCGTTGTTTTTGGTGTCTGTCCCCAGTGGCTAAGGTTGGTTCAGTGGGTTGTGTAGGCTTCCTGGTGGAGGGGACTAGTGCCTGTGTTCTGGTGGATGAGGCTGCATCTTGTCTCCTAGTGGGCAGGTCCACGTTTGGTGGTGTGTTTTGGGGGGTCTGTGGACTTATTATGATTTTAGGCAGCCTCTCTGCTAATGGGTGGGGTTGTGTTCCTGTTTTGCTATTTGTTTGGCATAGGTTGTCCAGCACTGTAGCTTACTGGTCGTTGAGTGCAGCTGGGTGCTGGTGTTGAGATGGAGATCTCTGGGAGATTTTCGCCGTTTGATATTATGTGAAGCTGGGAGGTCTCTTGTTGACCAGTGTGCTGAAGTTGGCTCTCCCATCTCAGAGGCACAGCTCTGACTCCTGGCTGCAGCACCAAGCGCCTTTCATCCACCTGGCTCAGAATAAAAGGGAGAAAAAGTAGAGAGAAAGAATTAGTAGAAGTAGGAAGAAAGAAAGAAAGAAAGGAGGGAAGGAAGGAAGGAAGAAAGGAAAGAAGAAAAGAAGGAAAGAAAGGAGGGAGGGAGGAGGGAAGGAAGGAAAAAAGAAAGAAAGAAAGGAGATACAGTAAAATAAAATATAATAAAGTTATTCAATTAAAAAATAATTATTTAGAAAAAAAAAGGACGGTTAGAACCTTAGGACAAATGGTGGAAGCAAAGCTATACAGACAAAATCTCACACAGAAGCATACACATACACCCTCACAAAAAGAGGTAAAGGGGAGAAATCATAAATCTTACTCTCAAAGTCCACCTCCTCAATTTGGGATGATTCATTGTCTAAAGGAGGTAAGAAAGGAAGGAAGGAAAGATGAAAGAAAGAAGAAAAGAAGGAAAGGAAAGAAAGGAGGGAGGGAGGGAAGAAGGAAGGAAAGGAGGGAAGGAAGGAAAAAAAGAAAGAAAGAAGATACAGTAAAATAAAATAAAGTATAATAAAGTTATTAAATTAAAAAATAATTATTTAGAAAAAAAAGGGACAGTTAGAACTGTAGGATAAATGGTGGAAGCAAAGCTGTACAGACAAAATCTCACACAGAAGCATACACAGACACACTCACAAAAAGTGGAAAAGGGGAAAAAATCATAAATCTTTCTCTCGAAGTCCACCTCCTCAATTTGGTATGATTCGTTGTCTATTCATGTATTCCACAGATGCAGGGTACATCAAGTTGATTGTGGAGCTTTAATCCGCTGCTTCTGAGGCTGCTGGGAGAGATTTCCCTTTCTCTTCTTTGTTCTCACAGCTCACAGGGGCTCAGCTTTGGATTAGGCCCCACCTCTGCGTATAGGTCGCTGGAGGGCGTCTGTTTTTTGCTCAGACAGGATGGGGTTAAAGGAGCCGCTGATTCTGGGGCTCTGGCTCACTCAGGCCAGGGGGAGGGAGGGGTGTGGAGTGCGGGGCGAGCCTGCGGCGGCAGAGGCCGGCGTGACATTGCACCAGCCTGAGGCCCGCCGTGCGTTCTCCCAGGAAAGTTGTCCCTGGATCCCGGGAACCTGGCAGTGGCGGGCTGCACAGCCTCCCGGAAGTGGGTGTGGAGTGTGGATAGTGACCTGTGCGTGCACACAGGCCCCTTGGTGGCGGCAGCAGCAGCCTTAGCATCTCCCGCCCGTCTCTGGGGTCCGTGCTTTTAGCCGCGGCTCGTGCCCATCTCTGGGGTCCGCGCTTTTAGCCGCGGCTCGCGCCCGTCTCTGGGGTACACGTTTTTAACCGCGGCTACCGCCTGTCTTTCCTTTAAGCAGCTCTCTTAAACCCCTCTCCTCGCGCACCAGGAAACAAAGAGGGAAGAAAAAGTCTCTTGCCTCTTCAGCAGCTCCAGACCTTTTCCCGGACTCCCTCCTGGCTAGCCGTGGTGCACCAACCCCTTCAGGCTATGTTCAAGCCGCCAACCCCAGTCCTCTCCCTGCGCTCTGACCAAAGCCCGAGCCTCAGCTCGCAGCCCCACCCGCCCCGGCGGGTGAGCAGACAAGCCTCTCGGTCTGGTGAGTGCCGGTCGTCACCTATCCTCTCTATGCGGGAATCTCCCCACTTTGCCCTCCGCACCCCTCTTGCTGTGCTCTCCTCCGCGGCTCCGAAGCTCCCCCCTCTGCCTCCCGCAGTCTCCACCCGCGAAGGGGCTTCCTAGTGTGTGGAAACCTTTCCTCCTTCACAGCTCCCTCCCACTGGTGCAGGTCCCGTCCCTATTCTTTTGTCTGTTTTTTCTTTTTTTCTTTTGCCCTACCCAGGTACGTGGGGAGTTTCTTGCCTTTTGGGAGGTCTGAGGTCTTCTGCCAGCATTCAATAGGTGTTCTGTAGGAGTTGCTCCACGTGTAGATGTATTTCTGGTGTATATGTGGGGAGGAAGGTGATCTCCGTGTCTTACTCTTCCGCCATCTCTACTACTCATGGTTCATTTTTTAACCAAAAAGTTCTTAAATCCAAATCAGAAAATGGCAAAGGGGATAGAAGCCGCCAGAAAAAGTAGTGAAGTGGTAAATTGGGAAACACAAGTAAAGAGGTAGGAGAAAACTGACAAAATAGACTCATTTCACCAATGTTACAAAATTGAAATGGTAAGGACATGGAAGCAACCTAAATGTCCATCGACAGATCAATGGATAAAGAAGATGTGGCACATATATACAATGGAATATTACTCAGCCATAAAAAGAAACGAAATTGAGTTATTTGTAATGTGGTGGATGGACCTAGAGTCTGTCATACTGAGTGAAGTAAGTCAGAAAGAGAGAGACAAATACCGTATGCTAACACATATATATGGAATTAAGAAAAACAAATGTCATGAAGAACCTAGGGGTAAGACAGGAATAAAGATGCAGACGTAGAGAACGGACTTGAGGATACAGGGGGGGAAGGGGAAGCTGGGACGAAGTGAGAGAGTAGCATTGACATATATACACTACCAAATGTAAAATGGATGGCTAGTGGGAAGCTGTTGCATAGCACATGGAGATCAGCTTTATGCTTTGAGACGACCTAGAGGGGTGGGATAGGCAGGGTGGGAGGGAGACACAAGAGGGCGGGGATATGGGGATATATGTATACATACAGCTGATTCACTTTATTTTACAGCAGAAACTAACACAACATTGTAAAGCAATTATACCCCAATAAAGATATTTTAAAAATTGAAATGGTGAAAGGGGAATAGACATGAAGGAGAAGTAGAGGAAATTACGAGAAAGAGGACAAGCAATAGATGTTGATAGAATGATATCAAAACTGTTTAGCAAACTGATGAAGCTTGTGGGCTGAGGAGCCCGAGGCTGCCTAAATTCAAATTCAAGATCAGCCACTTCCTAACTGTATGACCTCGGACAAGTTACTTAATCTCCCTGTATTTTAGTTTCCTCATTTGTAAAATGGAAATAATAATAGTACCTACCTCACAGGGTTATTGAGAAAATTGATTGAGTTAACATATTGAAAGCACCTAGTATAGTTCCTGGCACAGGGTAAGCACTCAGTAAATGTTGGCTATTATTTTTATTATATGCCAACAAGAGAGAAAAGTCAAACCATACTACCAGCGGGTTCCAAAATAGCTATAATGAAGGAAAAGAATTAGAAGAGTTATGCTAACACTAAACGAGAAAATAGATATCTGAGCAAGTCTTAGGAAGGTTCAAATAAGGAAACACTGAAAATCTATATTGCTGACTTTTGATACCAGGACTGGGAGATGACTGTTGCAAAATCTTTGCCAGTAACAATTAAGCTGTTTTGAATAGTGCAGGTATCTGGCTCTGCCTGGGTGAGGTAGCCATCTGATGTTTTACATAAATATCTTGATGTCATGATCAAAGAATCCCTGATCTCTGGCCTCATGGACATGAAAACAGCAAATGCATATTAGCAAATGCAGTTGACTGGGCCCTGTGCTTTTTCTTAAAGATTGACTTTGTGGTTTACAGTTCACCAGGGCAATAAGAAGCTAGATGTTTCTGGTAAAGAGAAAAAAAATTGCCTCACCACAAAGCTGCAGACACATTTCTCAAAGTTTTCAGAAATGTGTTTGTTGAACCTGATCTATCCTCTGAATACATTTGTGTTGATGATATGAAAGACAAAATGTACTTGAGGAAATGATTTTATCCAGCTATTGGAAGAGGGAGAACATTGATTAATAAGTAAGGAAGGGGGCCTGGGGTTTTATAGAGGCAGGTAAATAAGAGAGTCATCTGCAAGTTTTATAGGAATCATTAGGAAGGATGGAGACAGGTCTTATCTCAGAATAATCGGCCAGGGTAGGATGGTCCCTTGCAGTTAGCCTTTTCCTGGAAAACAAAAGAGTAGGGGTGGGGGTTCTTAACCATCACTGCTTTCTGGGGAGAACAGGACTCAGATAAACTTCAACATTGTAATTTCCTCCTTTTGTTTAAGACAAACATCATCCATCACCAAATAATTCAGAGGCAATCATAAGCCACCTGAGTAGGGTAAACAAGCGTCTAAGAAACAGTCTCGTGAGGACTCTTGGTGTTATTCCTATAAAACCATCTGTCGAGAGGTGGTGGCAAAAGTCAGTTTTATGGTCTTGGAGATCAGGCATCTTAAAAGGGGGAAGAATAAACTGAAAAACAAGAAATAGTAATGAAAAAGATTATATTATAGTAAGGAGCCAAGAATTGGACCATGAAGGTAACCAGTCAAGTGAATTCTAAGACTTAAGTGGAGGAAAATCCATTTTGCAGCACCATTTATGGAACTAGGATATAAGTACTCTTGGTGACAATGTCCAAAGTCTAGGTTACCTCTCATATACGGATGTGTATGACCTGAACATTTCTCCAGACTTCCTTAGTGGTCCAGGGAGCAGCTTGTTCAAGAATTCCAGTCATGCATGGTCTGCTGCAGTGATGAGTTCTTCCAGGTTTATTTCAAGTCATGAGGCTTTAGTTTGCAGGGCTGCCTCATATCCCAGAGAAGAGAGAAAGCTGTAAGGAAACATAGGGTCCCAATAGGGATTTGGGCAGTCAGGTGTTAGTTCTTGGTGTCTCCAAGTTAGGCAGCAGGAAGAAAATTTGGAAAAGTTAGTTTTGAGGATATTAGCCAGATATTGAAGAAAACTGGAAAAATTGAAAAGTTGGTAAGCATCAACAATTTGGGCAGGGTTATAGGGTCCAGCCCAATTTCAAAATAGGTACCAAAACGGGTTTTTCCACACAGGGATGGAAGTCAATTATATCTCTACCACAGAAAACAAAGTTTGCATACTCATCAGCAGCCTACGGTTTATAAAGAGTTGCAAAATTGTTCAAAGACAGTAACTAGATTCTGATACCCTGGTATGTTGTGCTATAGATAAAGCAGAGTTTTCCTATGAAACAAAAAATTTCTCTATACAGTCACCTTCTTTTGATCAAAGATAATCTCAAAGAAAGATTATTCTTTTTTTTTTTGCGGTACGCGGGCCTCTCACTATTGTGGCCTCTCCCGTTGTGGAGCACAGGCTCCGGAAGCGCAGGCTCAGCGGCCATGGCTCATGGGCCCAGCCGCTCTGCGGCATGTGGGATCCTCCCAGACTGGAGCACAAACCCGTGTCCCCTGACTCTCAACCACTGTGCCACCAGGGAAGCCCAGAAAGATTATTCTTAAACTCAAAATAAGACTGATCCCACAAGCAACAAAAGAAAAAAATAGAATAATTGGACTTGGTAAAACTTTAAAACTTTTGTACATCAAAGGACATCATCAAGAAAGTAAAAAGACAACCTACAGAATAAAGGAAAATATTTACAAATCATATATGTGATGAGAGTCTGGTATCCAGGATATAAAGAACTCATACAACTCAACAACAAAAAGACAAACAACCCAATGTAAAAATTGGCAAAGGACTTGAATAGACGTGTCTGCAAAGAAGATATCAAATGGCTAATAAGCACACAAAACAATGTTTGACATCATCAGTCATCAGGGAAATGTAAATCAAATCCACAATGAGACACCACTTCATGCCCACTAGGATGGCTACATTAAAAAAAAAAAAAAACAACAGAAAACAACAAGTACTGGTGAGGATGTGGAAAATTAGAACCCTTATACATTGCTAGTTAGAATATAAAATGCAGCCCCTGTAGAAAACAGCTTGGTTATTCCTCAAAAGTTAAACATAGAATTACCATATGTCCTAGCAATTCCACTCCTAGGTTTGTATCCAAAAGGATTAAAAACAGGTACTCAGAAAAATACTTGTACACAAATGTTCATAGCAGCAATATTCACAGTAGTCAAATGGTGGAAACAACCCAAATTTCCATCAACAGATGAATGTATAAACAAAAGTGGTATATGCATACAATGGAATGTTACTCATAAAAAGGAGTGGAAGTACTGATGATTGCTATAACATGGATGAACCTCAAACACATGCTAAGTAAAAGAAGCAGACAACCTGAAAGAGAAATTAAGGAAACACTCCCATTTACCATTGCAACAGAAAGAATAAAATACCTAGGAATAAACCTACCTAAGGAGACAAAAGACCTGTATGCAGAAAACTATTAGACAATGATGAAATAAATTAAAGATGATACAAACAGATGGAGAGATATACCATGTTCTTGGATTGGAAGAATCAACATTGTGAAAATGACTATACTACCCAAAGCAATCTACAGACTCAATGCAATCCCTATCAAACTACCACTGGCATTTTCCACAGAACTAGAACAAAAAATTTCACAATTTGTATGGAAACACAAAAGACCCCAAATAGCCAAAGCAACCTTGAGAAAGAAAAACGGAGATGGAGGAATCAGGCTCCCAGACTTCAGACTATACTCCAAAGCTACAGTAATCAAGATAGTATGGTACTGGCCCAAAAACAGAAGTATAGATCAATGGAACAGGATAGAAAGCCCAGAGATAAACCCATGTACATATGGTCACCTTATTTTTGATAAAGGAGGCAAGAATATACAATGGAGAAAAGACAGCCTCTTCAGTAAGTGGTGCTGGGAAAACTGGACAGCTGCATGTAAAATAATGAAATTAGAACACTCCCTAACACTATACACAAAAATAAAATCAAAATGGATTAAAGACCTAAATGTAAGGCCAGACACTGTAAAACTCTTAGAGGAAAACATAGGCAGAACACTCTATGATGTAAATCACAGCAAGATCCTTTTTGACCCACCTCCTAGAGAAATGGAAATAAAAACAAAAATAAACAAATGGGACCTAATGAAACTTCAAAGCTTTTGCACAGCAAAGGAAACCATAAACAAGACCAAAAAACAACCCTCAGAATGGGAGAAAGTATTTGCAAATGAAGCAATGGACAAAGGATTAATCTCCAAAATTTACAAGCAGCTCATGCAGCTAAATATGATAAAAAACAAACAACCCAACCCAAAAATGGGCAGAAAACCTAAATAGACATTTCTCCAAAGAAGATATACAGATTGCCAACAGACACATGAAAGGATACTCAACATCACTAATCATTACAGAAATGCAAATCAAAACTACAATGAGGTATCACACCAGTCAGAATGGCCATAATCAAAAAATCTACAAACAGTAAATGCTGGAGAAGGTGTGGAGCAAAGGGAACCCTCTTGCACTGTTGGTGGGAATGTAAATTGATACAGCCACTATGGAGAACAGTATGGACGTTCCTTAAAAAACTAAAAATAGAACTACCATACAACCCAGCAGTCCCACTACTGGGCATATACCTTGAGAAAACCATAATTCAGAAAGAGTCATGTGCCACAATGTTCATTGCAGCACTATTTACAACAGCCAGGACGTGGAAGCAACCTAAGTGTCCATCAACAGGTGAATGGATAAAGAAGATGTGGCACATATATACAATGGAATATTACTCAGCCATAAAAAGAAATGAAATTGAGTTATTTGTAGTGAGGTGGATGGACCTAGAGTCTGTCATACAGAGTGAAGTAAGTCAGAAAGAGAAAAACAAATACCATATGCTAACACATATATCTGGAATCTAAAAGAAAAAAAAAGGTTCTGAAGAACCTAGGGGCAGGACAGGAATAAAGACGCAGATGTAGAGAATGGACTTGAGGACACGGGGAAGGGGAAGGGGAAGCTGGGACGAAGTGAGAGATTGGCATGGACATATATTCACTACCAAATGTAAAATAGATAGCTAGTGGGAAGCAGCCGCGTAGCACAGGGAAATCAGCCCGGTGCTCTGTGACCACCTAGAGGGGTGGGATAGGGAGGGTGGGAGCGAGACACAAGAGGGAGGAGAGGGCTTCCCTGGTGGTGCAGTGGTTGAGAGTCCGCCTGCCGATGCAGGGGATGCGGGTTCGTGCCCCGGTCCGGGAAGATCCCACATGCCATGGAGCAGCTAGGCCCGTGAGCCATGGCTGCTGAGCCTGGGCATCCGGAGCCTGTGCTCCGCAACGGGAGAGGCCACAACAATGAGAGGCCCGTGTACCACACACACACACACACACAAAAAAAAAAAAAAAAGGAGGGAGGATATATGGGGATGTGTGTATATGTATAACTGATTCACTTTGTTATAAAGCAGAAACTAACACACCATTGTAAAGCAATTATACTCCAATAAAGATGTTTAAAAAAAAAAAGCAGACAGAAGATCACATATTATTCTTTGGTGCCACTTATATGTAATATCCAGAATAGGTAAATCTGTAGAGACAGAATGCAGATTGGTGGTTGTCAGAGACTAGCGGGAGGGAAGAATAGGGGAACAACTGTTTGATTAGTGCAGGGTTTTCTTCTGAGGTGTGAAAATGTTTTGGGAGTAGATTGAGGTGGAGATTGTGCAATGTTAGAAATGTACTAAATGCCACTGAATTGTATGCTTTAAAATTGTTATTTTTGTATTATGTGACTTTTACCTCAATTAAAAAATATTTAAAAATAAAAATTAGGCCTTATTAGAGAGCCTGATCACTTATATAGGTGCAGCAAAAATGGTAATTTACCATATACACCTTAAGCTTGCTTTGTTGGAATTTTTCATAAGAAATCTCATTTTGAAAATTTAAAAGCCTATTAAGGCTAGGAAACCAAACTGAAATGAGTTTACCTGCATTACCTATAAATTTGGAAGAATTTCTCTCTTACGTTACCACAAATATTCTAAGGTTCCAGAGCCTGCCAGGAAGTAACCTTCCTTACTCCCTTGTAAGGCTGGGAACACTATAAGCCAGGTACCAGGCTAGATTTCCCAAGAGAGTTTTGTATGTATTGGCTCAATAAAGTCAACCTTAGTTCATTAAAAGTGTCAGATTAAATCCGGTTCAACAAGCATCTTTCACAAATATGACATTCCAGGCAAGGCCCTGGTTACATAACCAATGCTTCCAGTCATGTCCTGATAACAAGTAGGACAGACAGATTCTCATTGAACCTATACAGGTAATTATATTGCTGTGAAAATAAAAATAAGGTAAGAGTTTCCAAATCCTGGAGGGCTCAGGCACAGGGACTCTGACAAATAAAACATATAATGGCCAGTGAGGGCATTAATGAATCTCTAGGCACTTCCTATACAGCATACAATTCCTCACATATTTATATTAATAACATTTTGCCTATACCAATTTAACTTATGGAAGGCTAAGCATCTCTTCTGGTTTGGCAACTTCTCATGCATGTCATCAATAGTAATGTATCAAATAAACCTAATTATTTCTAGCACCTCTTATTTTCTAAGGTAGAAGAACAAATCCTTTGTGATTTCACGGAGGGCCTCTGGATTTGATTAACATAGGATAATGGATTACTGAAAAACAATACTTGGTTCTCAATGACAATAAAAGATTTTAGAAGTGAGCATAGGAGGTAATATGATTATAAAGAATCTCATCTCTTGTAAGTGAAAAGACTTTGCTTTCTTAAATAATCAAGGACGTAATAAAGACAACATAAACCATAGAAGGCTATTCTGATAAGACAGAATCTTTGTTATCGAGGAAGATTACTTAGACAAAAAAGCAAAACCTTTACAACCTGTTATTAAAAGAAGGAAGTCAATCCAAAAAATTTGTCATTTTAGCAGAGAGAAAATCAAAATCTAGTTTTGCATCGCTATAATACTTGATACTAAAGTTCTTTTTCGAAATCTTGTAAATAAGCCCCATCAAACCTTAGCTAACTTTGACCCCAACAAATAAAATCCTCTTTGGATTTCAGAGGCTCTCTGGTGTTTTGGTAAATCTAAATGAATATTGCCTTTAATTTTTCCAATATATAATATATATAACCATGTGATTCATGCTGCAAGTGAAATCAGGAAGCAGTACAGTGTTGAAGCAAGAGTAATGTTCACTTCATTTGTCTTCCTGATCCTTGTACTTTATTTTACACGTCAGTATCTACATTACATACTTGTATTTTCTGTGAAAGAAACAAATAAATCTTGGCAGTTTGATTTTCAAAAAAAAAAAAAACTTTCTATATCCATACACATCCCTTATAGTACAACTTCTCAAACTGGCAAAAAAGAACATGTTCATTAACAGACCCAAATACATATAACCTCTCTGTAGCATGTAAAAATAAGAAACAAAAGTATATAAACCCCAAAATTATGCTTAGTAATTAATGCATTCTCTTACCTAGAAATGATCGAGGTACCTAATGAATATCCATTAAGTAACTCAATTTAGTATCAGCCCACAGTCTTCAGTTACCTAAAGATCTTTTATTTTTATTTTATTTTACCTAAAGATCTTATAAATTATCTTCAGGCTGACGTACTACAAAACATAATTACTGTTGAAATAAAGTTTGTCAGGATAATGACTCAATTTGTTTAAACAAATTAACATTTGTCATAATCTCAGACATTTAGTAGAAGTAATATTAGCTCATTCAATCAGTAAACCTGTACAAATTTAGGAAGAATATACCCAAGTACAATAAAAATCTTCAAGTATATTATACTTAACACTGATAAAGAAAAAACAGCTGATTTTAGTAAACCAAAATTATTAAATTAGTCTTGTTTCCCAAAGATTTACATAAATTATACAAACTTAAATTCTTAAAACATTTGAGCTTGTTTTTATAAGAATCCTTTTTTAGCACATTAAAGGTCTTGAAAGTTCAATTTCCTTATTTTCTGGGAATTTTAGGAATATTCTGTTTATCTAAGCACTTATTTATTTCTATAAACCAATGAGAATAGAGCTCTTTTAATTTAAGAAAATATTAGGAGAATATTACACACTGACAAAGCCTTTTGGAATTACAGACGTCATCATCATTATTATTCAGTCAATTGTCATAGGGGAAACGTTCATCAATAAGGAACATCTCAGAAAAGAAAGGGGAGCCAGGAGTTTTATAGAGTAAGGTAAACAGGAGGGTCATCTGTGACTCTAATGGGCGTCATGGGGAAACACGAAAATGGTTCCCTTTTTTTTTTTAACATCTTTATTAGACTATAATTGCTTTACAATGTTGTGTTAGTTTCTGCTGTATAACAAAGTGAATCAACTATACGTATGCATATGTCCCCATATCTCCTCCCTCTTGCATTTCCCTTCCACCCTCCCTATCCCACCCCTCTAGGTGGTCACAAAGCACTGAACTGTTCTCCCGTGCAAGCAGCTGTTTTCTACTAGCTATCTATTTTACATTTGGTAATGTATATAAGTCCATGCCACTCTCTCACTTCGTCCCAGCTTACCCTTCCCCCTCCCCGTGTCTTCAAGTCCATTATCTTCGTCTGTGTCTTTATTTCTGTCCTGCCCCTGGGTTCATCAGAACCTTTTTCTTTTCTTTTTTACATTCCATATATATGTGTTAGCATATGGTATTTGTTTTTCTCTTTCTGACTTACTTCACTCTGTATGACAGACTCTAGGTCCATCCACCTCACTACAAATAACTCAATTTTGTTTCTTTATAATGGCTGAGTAATATTCCATTATGTATATGTGCCACATCTTCTTTATCCATTCATCTGTGAATGGACACTTAGGCTGCTTCAATAACCTGGCTATTGTAAATAGTGCTGCAATGAACACTGGTACATAACTCTTTCTGAATTATGGTTTTCTCAGGGTATATGCCCAGTAGTGGGATTGCTGGGTCGTATGGTAGTTCACTTTTTAGTTTTTTAAGGAACCTCCATACTGTTCTCCATAGTGGCTGTATCAATTTACATTCCCACCAACAGTGCAAGAGGGTTCCCTTTGCTCCACACCCTCTCCAGCATTTATAGTTTGTAGATTTTTGTTTTTTTTCGGTACGCGGGCCTCTCACTGTTGTGGCCTCTCCCGTTGCGGAGCACAGTCTCCGGATGCACAGGCTCAGCGGCCATGGCTCACCGGCCCAGCGGCTCCGCAGCATGTGGGATCTTCCCAGACCAGGGCATGAACCCGCGTCCCCTGCATCGGCAGGCTGACTCTTAACCACTGCGCCACCAGGGAAGCCCTATAGTTTGTAGATTTTTTAATGATGGCCATTCTGAACGGTGTGAGGTGATACCTCATTGTAGTTTTGATTTGCATTTCTCTAATAATTAGTGATGTTGAGCATCCTTTCATGTGTTTGTTGGCAATCTGTATATCTTCTTTGGAGAAATGTCTATTTGGGTTTTCTGCCCATTTTTGGATTGGGTTGTTTGTTGTTTTGATATTGAGGTGCATGATCTGCTTGTATATTTTGGAGATTAATCCTTTGTCAACTGCTTCGTTTGCAACTATCCTCTCCCATTCTGAGGGTTGTCCTTTCGTCTTGTTATGGTTTCCTTTGCTGCCTAAAAGCTTTTAAGTTTCATTAGGTCCCATTTGTTTATTTTTGTTTTTATTTCCATTTCCCTAGGAGGTGGGTCAAAAAGGATCTTGCTGTGATTTATGTCACAGAGTGTTGTGCCTATGTTTTCCTCTTAAGAGTTTTATAGTGTCCGGCCTTACATTTAGGTCTTTAATCCATTTTGATTTTATGTTTGTGTATGGTGTTAGGGAGTGTTCTAATTTCATTATTTTACATGTAGCTGTCAAGTTTTCCCAGCACCAGTTATTGAAGAGGCTGTCTTTTCTCCATTGTATATTCTTGCCTCCTTTATCAAAAATAAGGTGACCATATGTGCGTGGGTTTATCTCTGGGCTTTCTATCCTGTTCCATTGAACTATATTTCTGTTTCTGTGCCAGTACTGTACTGTTTTGCCTACGGTAGCTTCGTAGTATAGTGTGAAGTCCAGGAACCTGGTGCCTCCAGCTCTGTTTTTCGTTCTCAAGATTGCTTGGCTATTCGGGATCTTTTGTGTTTCCATACAAATTGTGAAATTTTTTGTTCTAGTTCTGTGAAAGATGCCATTGGTAGTTTGATAAGGATTGCATTGAATCTGTAGATTGCTTTGGGTAGTACAGTCATTTTCACAGTGTTGGTTGTTCCAATCAAAGAACATGGTATATCTCTACATCTGTTTCTATCATCTTTAGCTTCTTTCATCAGTGTCTTACAGTTTTCTGCATACAGGTCCTTTCTCTCCTTAGGTAGTTTTATGCCTAGGTATTTTATTCTTTTTGTTGCAGTGGTAAATGGGAATGTTTCCTTAATTTCTCTTTCAGATTTTTCATCATTAGTGTGTAGGAATGCAAGAGATTACTGTGCATTAATTTTGTGTCCTGCTACTTTACCAAATTCATTGATTAGCTCTAGTAGTTTGCTGGTACCATCTTTAGGATTCTCTATGTACAGTATCATGTCATATGCAGATATTGACAGTTTTACTTCTTTTCCAATTTGGATTCCTTTTATTTCTTTTTCTTCTCTGATTGCTGTGGCTAAAATTTCCAAAACTATGTTGAATAATAGCAGAGAGAGTGTGCCACCTTGTCTTGTTCCTGATCTTAGCGGAAATGGTTTCAGTTTTTCACCATTGAGAACGATGTTGGCTCTGGGTTTGTCATATATGGCCTTTATTATGTTGAGGTAGGTTCCCTCTATGCCTACTTTCTGCAGTTTTTATCATAAATGGGTGTTGAATTTTGTCAAAAGCTTTTCCTGCATCTACTGAGATTATCATATGGTTTTTATCCTTCAGTCTGTTAATATGGTGTATCACACTGATTGATTTGCCTATGTTGAAGAATCCTTGCATTCCTGGAATCAACCCCACTTGATCATGGTGTATGATACTTTTAATGTGCTGTTGGATTCTGTTTGCTAGTATTTTGTTGAGGATTTTTGCATCTCTGTTCATCAGTGTTACTGGCCTGTGGTTCTCTTTTTTTGTGACATCTTTTTCTGGTTTTGGTGTCAGGGTGATGGTGGCCTCGTAGAATGAGATTGGGAGTGTTCTTCCCTCTGCCCTATTTTGGAAGAGTTTGAGAAGGATCGGTGTTAGCTCCTCTCTAAATGTTTGATAGAATTTACCTGTGAAGCCATCTGGTCCTGGACTTTTGTTTGTTAAAGATTTTTAATCACAGTTTCAATTTCAATGCTTGTGATTGGTCTGTTTATATTTTCTTTTTTCTTTTTTTTTTTTTTTTTTGTGGTACGCGGGCCTCTCACTGTTGTGGCCTCTCCCATTGCGGAGCACAGGCTCTGGACGCGCAGGCTCAGCAGCCATGACTCACGGGCCCAGCCGCTCCGCGGCATGTGGGATCTTCCCAGACCGGGGCACGAACCCGTGTCCCCTGCATTGGAAGGCGGACTCTCAACCACTGCACCACCAGGGAAGCCCTGTTTATATTTTCTATTTCTTCCTGGTTCAGTCTCGGAAAGTTGTGCTTTTTTTAAAAAAAAAATTAATTAATTTTAACATCTTTATCAGAGAATAATTGCTTTACAATGGTGTGTTAGTTTCTGCTGTATAACAAAGTGAATCAGCTACACATATATCCCCATTTCTCCTGCCTCTTGTGTCTCCCTCCCACCCCTCTAGGTGGACACAAAGCACCGAGAAGTTCTCCCTTTCCCGTACTCCTGCTTCCCACTAACTATCTATTTCACATTTTGTAGTGTATATATGTCCACGCCACTCTCTCACTCCGTCCCAGCTTACCCCTCGCCCTCCCCATGTCCTCAAGTCCATTCTCTACATCTGCGTCTTTTTCCTGTCCTACCCCTCGGTTCTTCAGAACCAGTTTTTTTTTCTTACATTCCATATGTGTGTGTTAGTATACAGTATTTTTTTTCCTCTTTCTGCCTTACTTCACTCTGTATGACAGTCTCTAGTTCTATCCACCTCACTGCAGATAACTCAATTGCATTTCTTTTTATGGCTCAGTAATAGTCCATGGAAATATGTGCCACATCATCTTTATCCATTCATCTGTCGATGGACACTTAGGTTGCTTCAGTGTCCTGGCTATTGTAAATAGTGCTGCAATGAACATTGTGGTACATGGCTATTTTTGAATTATGGTTTTCTCAGGGTATATGCCCTGTAATGCGTATGCTTGGTCATATGGTAATTCTATTTTCAGTTTCTTAAGGAACCTCCAAATTGTTCTCCATAGTGGCTGTATCAATTTACATTCCCACCAACAGTGCAAGAGGGTTCCCTTTTCTCCACACCCTCTCCAGCATTTATTGTTTGTAGATTTTTTTTTTTACAGTTTTCTTTTAACATCTTTATTGGAGTATAATTGCTTTACAGTGGTATGTTAGTTTCTGCTTTACAACAAAATGAATCAGTTATATATATATACATATGTTCCCATATCTCTTCCCTCTTGCGTCTCCCTCCCTCCCACCCTCCCTATCCCCCCCCTCCAGGTGGTCACAAAGCACCGAGCTGATCTCCCTGTGCTATGCAGCTGCTTCCCACTAGCTATCTACCTTACGTTTGGTAGTGTATATATGTCCATGCCTCTCTCTCACTTTGTCACAGCTTACCCTTCCCCCTCCCCATATCCTCAAGCCCATTCTCTAGTAGGTCTGTGCCTTTATTCCTGTTTTACCCCTAGGTTCTTCATGACATTTTTTTCTTAAATTCCATATATATGTTAGGACACGGTATTTGTCTCTCTCTTTCTGACTTACTTCACTCTGTATGACAGACTGTAGGTCTATCCACCTCATTACAAATAGCTCAATTTCATTTCTTTTTATGGCTGAGTAATATTCCATTGTATATATGTGCCACATCTTCTTTATCCATTCATCCGATGATGGACACTTAGGTTGTTTCCATCTCCAGGCTATTGTAAATAGAGCTGCAATGAACATTTTGGTACATGACTATTTTTGAATATGGTTTTCTCAGGGTATATGCCCAGTAGTGGGATTGCTGGGTCATAGGGTAGTTCTATTTGTAGTTTTTTAAGGAACCTCCATACTGTTCTCCACAGTGGCTGTATCAATTTACATTCCCACCAACAGTGCAAGAGGGTTCCCTTTTCTCCACAGCCTCTCCAGCATTTATTGTTTACAGATTTTTTGATGATGGCCATTCTGACCGGTGTGAGACGATATCTCATTGTAGTTTTGATTTGCATTTCTCAAATGATTAGTGATGTTGAGCATTCTTTCATGTGTTTGTTGGCAGTCTGTATATCTTCTTTGGAGAAATGTCTACTTAGGTCTTCTGCCCATTTTTGGATTGGGTTGTTTGTTTTTTTGTTATTAAGCTGCATGAACTGTAGATTTTTTGATGATGGCCATTCTGACTGGTGTGAGGTGATACCTCATTGTAGTTTTGATTTGCAGTTCTCTCATGATTAGTGATCTTGAGCATTCTTTCATGTGTTTGTTGGCAATCTGTATATATTCTTTGGAGAAATGTCTATTTGGGTCTTCTGACTATTTTTGGTTTGGGTTGTTTGCATTTTAGATATTGAGCTACATGAGCTGCTTGTATATTTTGGAGATTGATCCTTTGTCAGTTTCTTCATTTGCAAATATTTTCTCCCATTCTGAGGGTTGTCTTTTCGTCTTATTTATGGTTTCCTTTGCTGTGCAAAAGCTTTTAACTTTTATTAGGTCCCATTTGTTTATTTTTGCTTTTATTTCCATTTCTCTAGGAGGTGGGTCAAAAAGAATCTTGCCGTGATTTATGTCATAGAGTGTTCTGCCTATGCTTTCCTCTAAGAGTTTATACTTTCTGGCCTTACATTTAGGTCTTTAAACCATTTTGAGTTTGTTTTTGTGTATCGTGTTAGGGCGTGTTCTGGTTTCATTCTTCTACATATAACTGTCCAATTTTCCCAGCACCACTTATTGAAGATGTGGTCTTTTCTCCATTGTATATTCTTTCCTCCTTTATCAAAGGTAAGGTTACATATGTGTGTCGGTTTATCTCTGGGCTTTCTATCCTGTTCCATTGATCTATCTTTCTGTTTTTGTGCCAGTACCATACTGTCTTGATTACTGTAGCTTTGTAGTATAGTCTGAAGTCAGGGAACCTGATTCCTCCAGCTCCGGTTTTCTTTCTCAAGATTACTTTGGCTATTTGTGGTCTTTTCTGTTTCCATACAAATTGTGAAATTTTTTGTTCTGGTTCTGTGAAAAATGCCATTGGTAGTTTGATAGGGATAGCATTGAATCTGTAGATTGCTTTGGGTAGTAAAGTCATTTTCACAATGTTAATTCTTCCAATCCAAGAACATGGTATATCTCTACATCTGTTTCTATCGTCTTTAACTTCCTTCCTCAGTGTCTTATAGTTTTCATTATACAGGTCTTTTGTCTCCTTAGGTAGTTTTATGCCAGATATGTTATTCTTTTTGTTGCAGTGGTAAAATGGGTGTGTTTCCTTAATTTCTCTTTCAGATTTTTCATCATTAGTGTGTAGGAATGCAAGAGATTCCTGTGCATTAATTTTGTATCCTGCTGCTTTATCAAATTCATTGATTAGCTCTAATAGTTTTTCCAGTAGTATCTTTAGGATTCTCTATGTACAGTATCATGTCATCTGCAAACAGTGACAGTTCTACTTCTTCTTTTCCAATTTGGATTCCATTCATTTCTTTTCCTTCTCTGATTGCTGTGGCTAAAACTTCCAAAACTATGTTGAATAATAGTGGCGAGAGTGGGCAACCTTGTCTTGTTCTCGATCTTAGAGGAAATGATTTCAGTTTTTCAGCATTGAGAATGATGTTGGCTTTGGGATTGTCATATATGGCCTTTATTATGTTGAGGTAGGTTCCCTCTATGCCTACTTTCTGGAGGGTTTTTATCATAAATTGGTGTTGAATTTTGTCTAAAGCTTTTTCTGCATCTCTTGAGATAATCATATGGTTTTTATCCTTCAGTATTTTAATATGGTGTATCACGTTGATTGATTTGCATATATTGAAGAATCCTTGCATTCCTGTGATAAACCCCACTTGATCATGGTGTATCATCCTTCTAATGTGCTGTTGGATTCTGTTTGCTAGTATTTTTTGAGAATTTTTGCATCTCTGTTAATCAGTGATATTGGCCTGTAGTTTTCTTTTTTTTGACATCCTTGTATGCTTTTGGTATCAAGGTGATGGTGGCCTCGTAGAATGTGTTTGGGAGTGTTCCTTCCTCTGCTATATTTTGGAAGAGTTTGAGAAGGGTAATTTATAGCTCTTCTCTAAATGCTTGATAGAATTCGCCTGTGAAGCCATCTGGTCCTGGGCTTTTGTTTGTTGGGAGAGTTTTAATCACAGTTTCAATTTCAGTGGTTGTGATTGGTCTGTTTATATTTTATTCTTCCTGGTTCAGTCTCGGAAGGTTGTGCTTTTCTATAAATTTGTCCATTTCTTCCAGGTTGTCTATTTTATTGGCATAGAGTTGCTTGTAGTAATCTCTCATGATCCTTTGTATTTCTGCAGTGTCACATGTTACTTCTTCTTTTTCATTTCTAATTCTATTGATTTGAGTCTTCTCCCTTTTTTTCTTGATGAGGCTGGCTAATGGTTTATCAATTTTGTTTATCTTCTCAATGAACCATCTTTTAGTTTTATTGATCTTTGCTATTTTTTCATTTATTTCTGATCTGATCTTTATGATTTCTTTCCTTCTGCTAACTTTGGGGGTTTTTTGTTCTTCTTTGTCTAATTGATTTAGGTTAAGGTTAGGTTGTTTATTTGAGATTTTTCTTGTTTCTGAGGTAAGAGTGTATTGCTATAAACTTCCCTCTTAGAACTGCTTTTGCTGCATCCCATAGGTTTTGGGTCATCGTGTTTGCATTGTCATTTGTTTCTAGGTGTTTTTTAGTATCCTCTTTGATTTCTTCAGTGGTCTCTTGGTTATTTAGTAAGGTATGGTTTAGCCTCCCTGTGTTTGTATTTTTTACGGTTTTTTTCCTGTAATTGATATCTAGTCTCATAGCGTTGTGGTTGGAATAGATACTTGATACGATTTCAGTTTTCTTAAATTTACCAAGGCTTGATTTGTGACCCAAGATATGATCTATCCTGGAGAATGTTCCATGAGCACATGAGAAAAATGTGTATTTTGTTGTTTTTGTATGGAGTGTCCTATAAATATCAATTAAGTCCATCTTGTTGAATGTATCATTTAAAGCTTGTGTTTCCTTATTTATTTTCATTTTGGATGATCTGTCCATTGGTGAAAGTGGGGTGTTAAAGTCCCCTACTATGAATGTGTTACTGTCGATTTCCCCTTTTATGGCTGTTAGTATTTGCCTTATGTATTGAGGTGCTCCTATGTTGGGTGCATAAATATTTACAATTGTTATACCTTCTTCTTGGATCGATCCCTTGATCATTATGTAGTGTCCTCCTTTGTCTCTTCTAATAGTCTTTATTTTAAAGTCTATTTTGTCTGATATGAGAATTGCTACTCCAGCTTTCTTTTGCTTTCCATTTTCATGGAATATGTTTTCCATCCCCTCACTTTCAGTCTGTATGTGTCCCTAGGTCTGAAATGGGTCTCTTGTAGACAGCATATATATGGGTCCTATTTTTGTATCCATTCAGCCAGTCTGTGTCTTTTGGTTGCAGCATTTAATCCATTTACATTTAAGGTAATTATTGATATGTATGCTCCTATTACCATGTTCTTAATTGTTTTGGGTTTGTTGTTGTACGTCTTTTCCTTCTCTTGTGTTTCCTGCCTGGAGAAGTTCCTTTAGCATTTGTTGTAAAGCTGGTTTGGTAGTGCTGAATTCTCTTAGCTTTTGCTTGTCTGTAAAGCTTTTAATTTCTCCATCAAATCTGAATGAGATCCTTGCTGCGTAGAGTAATCTTGGTTGTAGGTTTTTCTCCTTCATCACTTTAAATATGTCCTGCCAGTCCCTTCTGGCTTGCAGAGTTTCTGCCGAGAGATCCACTGTTGACCTTATGGGGGTTCACTTGTATGTTATATGTTGCTTTTCCCTTGCTGCTTTTAGTATTTTTTCTTTGTATTTAATTTTTGATAGTTTGATTAATATGTGTCTTGGTGTATTTCTCCTCGGATTTATCCTGTATGGGACTCTCTGCACTTCCTGGACTTGATTGACTATTTCCTTTCCCATGTTAGGGAAATTTTCAACTATAATCTCTTCAAATATTTTCTCAGACCCTTTCTTTTTCTCTTCTTCTGGGACCCCTATTATTCGAATGTTGGTGCGTTTAATGTTGTTCCAGAGTTCTCTGAGACTGTCTTCTTTTTGTTCTTTTTTCTTTATTCTGCTCTGCAGTAGTTATTTCCACTATTTTATCTTCCAGGTCGCTTATCCATTCTTCTACCTCAGTTTTTCTGCTATTGATTCCTGCTAGAGAAGTTTAAATTTTTTTTATTGTGTCGTTCATCATTGTTTGTTTGCTCTTTAGTTCTTCTAGGTCCTTGTTAAACGTTTCTTGTATTTTCTCCATTCTATTTCCAAGATTTTGGATCCTCTTTACTATCATTACTCTGAATTCTTTTTCAGGTAGACTGCCTATTTCCTCTTCATTTGTTTGGTCTGGTGTGTTTTTACCTTGCTCCTTCATCTGCTGCATATTTCTCTGTCTTCTCATTTTGCTTATCTTACTGTGTTTGTGGTCTCCTTTTCTCAGGCTGCAGGTTCGTAGTTCCCGTTGTTATTGGTGTCTGCCCCCAGTGGCTAAGTTTGGTTCAGTGGGTTGTGTAGGCTTCCTGGTGGAGGGGACTAGTGCCTGTGTTCTGGTGGATGAGGCTGGATCTTGTCTTTCTGGTGGGCAAGGACATGTCTGGTGGTGTGTTTTGGGGTGTCTGTGGACTTACTATGATTTTAGGCAGCCTCTCTGCTAATGGGTGGGGTTGTGTTCCTGTCTTGCTAGTTGTTTGGCGTGGGGCATCCAGCACTGGAGCTTGCTGGCCGTTGGGTGGCGCTGGGTCTTAGCATTGAGATGGAGCTATCACCAATTGATATTACATGAGGCCAGGAGGTCTCTGGTGGTCCAATGTCCTGAACTTGGCTCTCCTACCGCAGAGGCTCAGTCCTGACACCAAGCCCGAGTACCAGGATCCTATTAGCCACATGGCTCAGAAAAAAAGGGAGAAAAAAAAGAAAGAAAAAATAATAATGATAATTTTTTAAAATTATTTAAATAAAAATTATAATTATAATAAAAAAGAAGAGAGCAACCAAACCAATAAAGAAATCCACCAATAATAGCAAGCGCTAAAAACTAAACTAAGATAAACATAAAAATCAGAAACAAATCAGTCACAGACAGCAATCCCCACATCTACAGTTTCTCCCAAAGTCCACCGCCTCAATTTTGGGATGTTTCATTGTCAATTCAGGTATTCCACAGATGCACGGTAAATCAAGTTGATTGTGGGGATTTAATCCACTGCTCCTGAGGCTGCATGGAGAAATTTCCATTTCTCTTCTTTGTTCACACAGCTCCTGGGGTTCAGCTTTGGTTTTGGCCCCATCTCTGTATGTAGGCCATCCTCAGGCATCTGTCCCCACCCAGACAGGATGGGGTTAACGCAGCGGCTGATTAGGGGGCTCTTGTTCATTCAGGCCTGGGGGAGGGAGGGGTACAGTAGTTATAATTGGAATGCCAGGTGAGCCTGTGGTGGCAGAGGCCAGCATGACGTTGCAGCTGCCTGAGGTGTGCCATGTGTTGTCCTGGGGAAGTTGTCCCTAGATCATGGGACCCTGGCATTGGCGGGCTGCACAGGCTCGTGGGGCAGCGGGGGTGTTGTGGGTAGTGACGTGTGCTTGCACACAGGATTCTTGGTGGCTGCAGCAGCAGCATTAACATTTCATGCTTGTCTCTGGGGTCCGAGCTTATAGCCGTGGCTCACGCCCATCTCTGGAGCTCATTTAAGCGGTGCTCTGCCTTCTGTGGGCAGACAGGAAAGGAATCCCCTCTCCTTGCACACCCTGAAACAATGGTCTCTTGCCTCTTAGGCAGGTGCAGACTTTTTCCCCGGACTCCCTCCTGGCTAGCTTTGGTGCACTAGCCCCCTTCAGGCTGTGTTCACGCAGCCAACCCCAGTCCTCTCCCTGGGATCTGAACTCGGAAGGCTTAGCCTCAGCTCCCAGCCCCCACCCGCCACAGCGGTGAGCAGACAAGCCTCTCAGGCTGGTGAGTGCTGGTCGGCACCCATTCTCTGTGTGGGAATCTCTCCATTTTGCCCTCTGCACCCCTGTTGCTGCTCTCTCCTCCGTGGCTCTGAAGCTTCCCCCCCCCCGCCGCCGCCCACCCCCGTCTCCTCCAGTGAAGGGTCTCCCTAATGTGTGGAAACTTTTCCTTCTTCACAGCTCCCTCCCAGAGGTGCAGGTCCCATCCCTATTCTTTTGTCTCTCTTTTTTCTTTTGCCCTACCCAAGTACATGGGGAGTTTCTTGCCTTTTGGGAAGTCTGAGGTCTTCTGCTAGCATTCAGTAAGTGTTCTGTCGGAGTTGTTTCACATGTAGATGTATTTTTGATGTCTTTGTGGGGAGGAAAGTGATCTCCACATCTTATTCCTCCGCCTCTTGAAGGTCCCCCCTGAAAATGGTTCTTTCTGGAATATGCCAGGACAATGTGGTCTTTTGCAGTTAACTGTTTCTCAGAACACAAAAGGGTGAGGGGTCTCCTACCAATGCTGATTTCTAGAAGCATGGGGCTCAAAGTTCAATACTGTCAATGACATGACTCTGCTTTGTCAGTTTTGTCTGTGGAATTTCTCTGTATTCTCTTTTGTATGCCATACTATTTCTGCTTGCCTTTTTTGTTTGTTTTTTGCTTTTGTTTTTCTGTGCTTATGACTTGGTTCCCTAACTTAATTGTAGGCTCTCTGAGGGAAGGAAGTATGTCTTATATTGATTTGTATTGCTCCTCTTCCCCAATGCCCCCCTCTTTTTGCCTAACAGTGTTCCATCCCAACTACCCAAAAGTTATTGACTTCAGTAGAAAGACATTATTTCTTTTTTGATGTGCTAAGATAGTAAGTAGATATATAAATTGTAAGCTTTTCATAATTGGAAATCAGCATCCAAGAACTTTTAAAGTTACATATTTAACTCTTGTTTACAGGGAATTCAGGGATGGACAAACCTTTTTCTCTAATTGGTTTCTTTCTGCTTGCATACATAATGCCAACCTATTCTTTTGCTTAGGTGATCGCTGAGTTCACCTTCATGAGCAAAGTCTGTGTCTACTGGTATTTTTACCAACTTCCTGCTGTCTGGTGTACCTGTCTCATTGACTCAGCTTGTGAACCAGGGCATTGTTCAGAATATGAAATATTATGGAAGAGATTTCATGAAGGAGTTTATGCATTGTGTAGGCAATAAAAAGACCTTACAATCTCATAGTAACAAAGATGCCATTTTAAATGATGCTCATGCCTAGAATTCTGTTTCAAATAAAATATCAGGGAGAACACAGGAAAAAATGGGCTGAATGTTCAAAGTGTCTGTGGAAGCAAAAGAAACTGAAGCATTTAAGATGAGGCCTTAAAAACAAATTATAACACGTTTGATGATAATGTTCTTTTACATCTACTCAACAAGGCTTAATGGAAGCGCAATAAAAGACTAGGTTAATGTTGACAAGAGTTTAAAGCGACACAGTATCAGTGATAGCAAAAACGGTAAAGGACATCAGTGAAGTCAGTGAAGACAACTTTAGTGAAGGAGACAAAATAACTTCAGAAGAGGCTGCTTCAATCACCATTGTAATAATTGCATATACGGAAAGGCAACCACACTGCACTGCCCAGGAGGTCATGCATTTGTACATTCTCCACTCAGCTTTTATGAGCAACGAGTGCCAAGACTTACTCACACACAAAAAAAAAATTTCTAGGTTATGTCATAGGGTCAGTACGGAGAAATCAAGTCACCAACATCTTCTACATATGGCTGAGCAAGATAGTCTTTAAAGCCCCTTCTAGAGTCTAGCTTTCTTAAACTCCTATAAGTAGTCATCAGTGTTCATCATGATGACCCCAGGATACTACAATTTTTAAAAATGATTTCTGAATCATTAGAGAAAGGTTCTGTTTTGTTCGATATAGTTATGATATTTTAAATCTTTGAAAATCAGGGATCCCGAATAGGAAATATTACCAATCAACCTGAATATTTACTTTACCAAAACACTTCATTCCCTAATCATTCTGGGCCGTTTACCATATAATGTTCTTAGGTAGATTTTTGTTTTTCTTAAAAGAAGGGGAAATTGTAAGGGACTAGATCTCAAGGGTTAGATCCTTGGCTAAAGACTCCCTTGGATTGCTTGTGGCTGTTGGCTGTAGCAACTTGTTTTCTTGCAGAGATGAAGCATCTGGTTTTTGTTATCTCAATGATGCTGTCCTGGGAATATTACGATTACGACGGAAATTTGACCGTATTCTCTATGTGGATTTGGATCTGCACCACGGAGATGGTAAGCCCTTCACTTTCAAAGGTGCTTTGCTGCTAGGACTGCAGGTTTTTATCAGTAAAGCTGCTTCTAGGCAACTGGTAACAGGAGAAATGCCTCTTGCAATTGAAATTTTCCTAATCCAGAATCCTGAAGTAGGTAGAGATTCTTTTAACTGATGCAATGCCTCCTGTGCTGACCAAGCTGCTTTAAAATACCAGATTCTTGTAATTTCTCCTCCCCTCTCCTCCAGTAGCAAAGCTCTCCAGTAGAGAACTTTAAGAAGTGGAAATCAGGGTAAGATTTCCTAGTGTTTACTCCAGTGCTTAGTGACCTCCCTCAGTCCACTTCCATAGGTTCTAAATGAAATCTGCAGTCAGAGCTGAGAGTCCTGATGCTTCTCTTAAAATAGAAGAGGTGCATGGTGGACTAACATTCTGAATTTTTCACTAATAGGGATACCAACTCATGCAGAGATCAGAATCTGTGCTTCTTGCTTTGTATTGCTAAAATATTTAGTCCTGCACAAACTCAGGGCACCTTCTCTAACTTTTAATAGCAGCAGACTCTAACAATTTGCCTTAACCCCATTAATCCTCTCTTAGAAGACTTCACTAAAAGGATGTATTAAGCCCTCCTGTGTACTTTTCATCTAGAACGTAGAGCTGCAGTGACAGTTACCCTCATTCTGTTTCTTTACTATAGCCTGTGTATGACACATATTTCCATCGATCTAGGACACTTATCCAGTCAAATTAGTTAAGGATATTCCTTCCCTGCCCCCATATCAGTGATTCCTGCTTCCCTGTTTCCAGGGATCTTTTGAGACAAACTAACAAAACCAAGGCATAAGAGATGAAAAGAATAGTATGTGATGGAAGCTAGGGTCAGCTCTGCTGCCAAAACAGAAAAAGGAAGAAATTGTGGGAGAGACCTCCCAGGGAGTTCAGCTAGATGGACGCTTCCATGGAATGGTGACAGAAAATTAAAGGTAACAGAGAGAAGTGAGAAGGGTTAAAACAACCAACACACTACTTTGAGAACCATGTCCAATTAATATCTGAATACTTTGCCAATGCAGAATCCAGCCTTGCTCAAAACCCTTCAGAGGCTCTTATTGCCTATAACAAGGGTAACATTTGGCCGGTGGCTTGTTTTTGTATGACCAGAGAGCTAAGAATGGTTTTTTACATTTTACAAGATTGTAGAGCAGAAAAAAATACAATAAAGACCATGTAGTTTTCAAAGCCTAAAATATTTACTATGTAGCCACTTGGTTTGCTAAACCTCGGCCTATAGCAATGGTTCTCAAACTTGAATGTTGATCAGGATGACCTGGTGGTGGGGAGAGCTTGTTTTAAAATGCAGATTCCTTGGCCACATCCACCAGATATTCAGATTTAGTAGGTCTGGTATGGAACCTGGAAATCTCCATATTAATATCACCCCAGTTGTTCCACAGGCTACACTTTGAAAACCAGTGTTCTTCAAGGTAAAGTCCACATTATTTGCCCTGTCTTTCAAGGCCTGCCTCAAAGAGGCCTCACCTCCTCTCTCCAGCCTTCTCTCTTACTACTTGCTGTCCAGGCTACTCTATTCAATGATGCCCAGACACGTCTCACTGTTCCCTCCTCCCTGACTTTGCGGTACTTTTTCGTAACTTAGTTTTGTATTCTTTTCCCCTTTTGCATCTTCAGGTTCTACCCAAGAGCTCAAGTTGGTAGCAGATCTGTCCCAACGACTCCAGCCCAAGTGGTCTCTCCCCCTGTTCACTGTATTGTCCTGTATTGTTTCTATCACTGATTTGATATTTAATTATATATTGTCTTATATTGTGAGCGAATTCTTTAATGTGTATATGGCTTCTCCTCCCATAGAAACTTTCAGTTCCTCCAGAGCAGAAATCAAGTTATTTACTTCTTTCTGTCCTATGCAGTGGCAGGAACAAACAGACCTATGCCTATAGTAGTGGTTCAGTAAAATATTTGTTGAATGAATGAGTGATTATGAAATTCAAACTCTTAGTATCAGAGTTCAAGAATAGAATCAAGTCTATTGAACCATGTAAGAATGAAAGAAGACTGTCACCTGAAACCATTCTTTCCATTTGCGATGTTATTTCTATACCATTTATAGTTTCCTGTTTTAGCCAACTTTTATGGTGTGTTTCATTTCGGTTTATTTCCCCTCTTCAGCACCTCCCTTCCAGTGACCCCTGCCCCACCTCCAAACTCTTACACATTTGGTTTATTTTAAATCTCCCATGATTCCATAACTGGCATCCTGCGGTGGCCTCAGCAGCACCCCTACCCCATCTTCACCTTCTTTCAGCTACCTAACCACTCTTCGCTTTCACAGCGAGCCCCATACCCTCCTCTTTGTCTATGTCCTTTCTTAAAGTATCATTTTCTAACAACACCTAATGGCATCTCCCACGAGAAGTGATACAAATGGCTACTAAACATATGAAAAGGTGCTCAACACCATAAGACTCAGAGAAATGCAAATTAGAACAAGACGGTTCTTTCTGCCTAAGATTAAAAAGAATAATGATACCCAGTGTCAGTCATGATGTCAGAAAACGGGAACTCTTACACACCATTGAGAGAAGTATAAATTTGTACCACCTTTCTGGATGGATAAATAATCAGGATTTTCATGAATTATCCTTGTCTATACTTCCGTTTCTAAGTTAAAATGCTATTTTAATTTATTTTCTTTTGTTTTATTTTGTTTACCTAATGCCTTGTGCCTGGAGCCTTTAACTGGTTTTAACTGCCTCCCCAGGGCAAAACATAAGGCTTGGGAAATTCAAACATACCTGTGATATACAAATAGAGTCAATATTTTTTTAAGGTCTCTGTTGGCCTCTAATGAAGACTGAAAGCATTAAGTAAACAGAGACAATTTCTTTATTCAAAGTATCAAAGAGGGTAATACATGAATTTGCTAAGAGTTCTTCCATTTTACAAACGGATTATCTGAATACAGTATGTGGTTCTGGGAGGAAAAGTGTAGAGGTGGGCAGCATGTTTATCTGAATAAGTAGTGGCTTGTTAGAGACATCTTCTATCTCCCAGGCCTCTCTTCATTTTCTGACTGTTAAAATGGAAAGGAGACTCCTTTCTAGAAGTTTTTCCTCCTGTCTTTCTCCAGGCTTTAAAAAGCTGTCATTCAAGCTGCTATTAAGGGCTACTTCCATGTTTTAGCCAGAAACATGTACTATAAGTTACTTAGTACACACGGAACTTTGGGTGAACTGCATTTATAACCAAATCTGTATTATAGAGAGGCATTTTATAATTAGGTTTTCACTATGTAATGCCTAGTGTTCGTATTGGTCATGTTTTTCAAAGGGTTGCCACATTGTACTTCTTTGAAAAAAATCCCAAGAATTTAACTTAGAACCACTGAAACAAAACATAAAACTTCCAAGATGGTGCCAGTTTCCTTTATGCAGCTCTGTTGACAATGCCTCAATTATGAGCTCCAGCCCTTCCCCACCTTTTAGAACAGGTTGTCAAAGAGAGCCTGTGCATCCCCATTGCTTGGAAATGTCCAGCTTTAACTTGAGTGAATTTGAAAAGGAACCCCAAACTTCGCTTGAGGCCAGAGTTCTACCTCATCTTGTAATGACAGAGATCCAAGACCAGAGTTTTGTTACTTTTATTCCTCAGCTTGCTAGCTTTATTATTGCTACCTTCTCCTCTCTCTTCCTTCCCACAGCTGCTTTCTAGAGTTTCAGTTGTTGAAAACAGAGATTTGTATATATGAAGTGATTCTTCTGCCATTTCTTTCTCTGGTAGGTGTAGAAGATGCCTTCAGTTTCACCTCCAAAGTCATGACGGTGTCCCTGCACAAATTCTCCCCAGGATTTTTCCCAGGCAAGTGATCTGTGTGCTCAGTATTACATTTGAGGAATAAATACTGCAGTTCTATACATTTCTTATATCTTATATTTCGATAGCTGCATGCTGTGAATGCCATATTGGTGCTACTCCATGCAAAACATTTAACATAGGTCATTTCAGGTGACAGCGATAAAAGGAATGTAATGCTGCTGCTTTTTCCAGATGATTTTCATGGACTGTCAATAGACAGCTCACTTACACTTACAGTACTATCAGGTAGCCTGTGTAACCCTCAACATCCTGATAAGTGCGATGATATATTAGTATTATGTCAATCTGAGACGTATGAAAAATCTAGTGAAGAAGTTAATCTCTATTTTTTTTGTTCATTTGATCCAGCAAGATGGAGACTAAGGTTTTCCCATTTTCTTACAGTTTTCCTACTTCCCCAATACTGTTTACAACAGTTTTTTTTTAAATTTCATTCCCTTAGAAACCATCATTCATTCAAGATTGTTCTGCTAATTGACCTTTTGATTTTCTGAATTGCTATCAGAGAAGCCTTCAAGTTTTCTAATTCTCATGTTCTTAAAACTGTTCTCCGTGTTCCTCTCTTTGACAGGAACAGGTGATGTGTCTGATGTCGGCCTAGGGAAGGGACGGTACTACAGTGTAAATGTGCCCATTCAGGATGGCATACAGGATGAGAAGTATTACCACATCTGCGAAAGGTATAGCTGCAGTGCTGAGCCAGTAACAAGTACATTACTTTTCTGTAGAATGCAATGGCCCCCAATCCCACAGAATTCTTGTTTTCAAAGAACCATTTGAAAAAAAATTAAAAAGCTACTATATACTCACATAGCTTTTGTACACTGCTCACTATGCTTATTTGATCAGGTAACCATCCCCTGTCTGGGAGAGCAGAGTGTTTGGACCAGAGCCACACTCTCAGTTTGATCTTACCTGCCACTCTGTATGATTAAGGCCTTCCCAAGAGCAGAGCTTCTCGGCTGTCCTGGGGAATCCCTTGCCTACTAGTTTCTTAGCTAAAACCTGCATATAATATGATTTCATTAGCCTGGGAGGGTCAGTTTCAGCTTTCTGTTATGGAGATCTGCTTCCATCCACTGGTGTGAATATTAGAGAGTTCTTTATTACGAGTTCTTGAGTTCTATCCGTTGTATTAAAATTGGAGTCAGAAATCTGTTCTTTTTGCGCTATGGTTAAGGATTACATTACAGCCACTTGTAGGCAGACAGTTTGGTGCCACTGTGTAGATCAGACCATTGGGGCTGAAAAGCCCTACGGAATGGGGAAGAGGGTGGCTAAACTCATATTTGTGAAAATTGAGATTGGTCAGGTACAAATTCACTGCTGACATTGGCAGTAGAGAAAGTGAGTCTGACTAGAAGTCAGCAAGTCAACATTACTTAAGGTTGAGGGGATTGAGGTGCTTTTGATCCCTCTCCCACTCGGCTCAGATTTCTCCCACCTTCTGGTGGAAACAGGGACTTCCCCAAGGAGCCTGCACTGGCCGTCATCACTGGCAGTTGTATAAACAAAGTAGAGGTATTAAAAAATAAAAACTTTATGCTTCAAAGATGCCTCTTAGCTCAAGAGTTTTGGCAAGCTGGGTCATCAGCAGCAGCCCTAGCCTCTTCATATTTTGATCATGTCCCCTGGCTACCTCTGCATTGTCAGACTGAAAAGGCCTCTTTTTCTTTTATTTTTTTGAGCCTGCCATTGATGGTTTTAATTGCCCTTCTTTGTTCCTCTTGGGCTCTGTTCTGTCCTTCTTGATATGTGCAGATCAGAGCTGCTTACGTAACTTTACCAAAAATGTCCTGTAGTTCTATGTAAAAGGAGAATTATTTTGTTTTTCTTTTAATCCCCTTATTGACAGTGCCCAACATTTTGTTGCCTTTTTTTTTTTTTTTTTTGCCATATCAGGAAAATAGGTTGTTCTCTTCAGTGCTCTGTCCACGGGGTTTCCTAGAGCTTTTTCCTGGGCCTTAATTGAAAGGTCAGCACTCATCATCCTGCAAGTGTAGTTTGTAATCTCTGGCCTTCCCTAAATGGATTACCTTACATGTGCCCCTATTGAAGCTCATCTGCCAGTCATAAAACCTCCTGAGGTCTTCCTTTCTCCCCATCACCTTGGCATTTCACTGCCCAGAAAAGCTGAGTATCATCTGCAGACTTGAGGATTTCCCAGTGCCCACCCCCAAGCCAGTCTACTACTTACCCTTCTTCAATCAGAAAAATGTCTGTTTCTCCCCTAAATTTCCTTTCTCTCTCTAAACCAGTTCCTACTACATGATTTTTAAAAATTGTAATCCCATAGAATTTCATGTTTAAAAACAGCCTTGGTATCAAACTTAATTAAACATTTTAAAAGTGAGTTTAGCCCCAAGGAAAAGCTCCGTGGAGGATCACACATGATTTCCCTTTACAGAAACCATGTTGCCGCCTCCACCCCGGTGTTCAGATAGCCAGCGTTTATTAAAGATTCTTCTAGCTTGCCTACCAGAGTACCAGACACTCGTCAGTTTATAGTTCCAAGGGCCCGTTTTACCTGTGGAGCCGCACCGGCAAACCTCACAGCGATCACCTAGAATAACAGGCTCCAGGTTTTGATTAGAGGGACAATCATTTTTCCCTTTGACTTCTTTCAGAAGTCATGTGGTCAGGGTGTTGCATGAAGGCAGTTCTGATTCCAAGGGTGCCAAGAAGGCTTTCTGACCCAAACATCTCTCCCATCTGTTGGACTAATATCTGAAATTCCTTTAACAGGAAACATACTTTTATTCTACAATTAGAAATAGGCCTTAAAATGGAACCTCTCCTCCTTACCCTAACTCTGCCATGGATGTACGGTTCCACAGAGCTTTTCTTGACAGCAGATTTTGAAAGGGTTAGAGTGTGAGCACCCTGAGCATTCAGAGAAGCAGTAATGGGAAAGGGGCACAAACAACAAAACAATCTTTGCCACCTAAATAGTTTTGCAGAGGGTCAGCCCTAGTAACTGTATCGCTTAGTCCCAGTCATTATGTTTTTGACTATTTCTAGTTTGTTGCTTAGAACCAGAATGTCTTGTTCATTTACCATTATGACATCTGGCTCATCTGCCTACCTCAAAAGACAGAGTAGACGGAAATAGCTCACTTGTGTAAAAAGGTCATTCAGTTCATCTGCAATCTCTTTTTCATCCTTTTTGTTCTATGAGCCCACTGGTTTCCTGGCTCACTTCTTACCTGTGATAAATAAAGGACCTCTTATTGCTGGTTCACTTACAAGATGCTCTAATTTTCGTTTGCCATTAATTTGCTCCTGAACTACATCTCCCTGTGGGATTCAGGAGCCCTTTTTCTTTCCCTTCCTTCCTTCTTTTCTTCCTTTTTTCCTTATGTCTTTTTCCTCTGCTGTAGCCTTTTTTCACTTTGCCAGCTAGGCAGGAACTTAATGGTTTCATCTTAAGGTTGAATATACTCTCTTTATTTTAAAAAAATGTCTTAGGGTTTCCTTTTTAATAGCCTGGAAATGGAATCTTTACCTGAAGGTTTTCAGCACTAAAAGCTCCATTTTATGAAAAAGACAATTTCACAGTGAGAGCTCCGTAGGTCATTCCATGCTAATTTAGAAGGGCAAGGGTCACAATTCCCAAAAGCTTCCCATAATTTATATACAGGCAAAGTTTGATGGGAGAGGAAAGCTGTTTTGCCAAAAGGACCGTTTGCTAATTCCCAGGCTCTGTCATCTGAAAGAGAAAATACTGCTCTGCCTTTGTTTAACCTGTTTGCTCTCTAATTGTATTTGAATGCAATATGAGATAATCTTAATAATGTTTAAACTACTACCCAGAAGGCTGTGTTGATGACTTTGGGAACATTTATAGTTAAGGAGTCTAGGAGAAAAGGACAAATAACCAGTACTTCTTGCGGTTGGTTCAAGAGGGGTACCTCTCTGAACCCTTAAATCTTGCAGGATGACCAAACTACTTGCCCACTGTGAGCTGTCATGACATATGCATAACTTGAAGAAGAATTTCAGAGTTGTGTCCAAACTTCTTAGTTTGTATCCTACCTATAATTTTACAGCCCTAACAGCCAGAAAGCATTCTTTACTAAATGTCCAGTTATTGGGATATATCTCATAGGAAAGCTATATATATGGTACTTATGGTATGTATGGATACAAAGCATACTAAAGTTGACACAATATTTGGGGGAAAAAACCTCACATTTCGTTAAGAATATTCAGCTATTCAACTTTGTAAAATAATTAAGTACAGACACTGCATAAATATTTCACCAAAAGGAAAACACATTGTTAAACAGGCTTCTCAATGAATAGGACTTATGAAAGGCCCTATTAAGCAGGGCTTCTCAATCAATAGTAGTCTTTATATCCACATATGCAAAACTTTGCTAGTAAGAGCTATCAGTCCAACCAAAGAAATAATCTTATTCTAGTGAACTAGGGTTCACAGTAGTAGTTATTAAAATAAGAATCTTCCTGTATTTGGCCTGTTTACCTTGAGTCCTATGGCTTATATTCTGTAACTCAAAATTAAAAGAAACCTTTTTTTGCCATCAAAGACCATTGACCTAAAGAAAACTTCAGGGACTCCGGAAGTTAAAAGAACAACAACAACAAAAATAATATTTTTGCCTCCTTTCTTTTATGAGAGAAATATTATACTTTTCTATTTTAAATAATTTTTATAGCCCTTCAACTGTTTTTTTCAAATGATTCTACTGTGCTTGGGATAACCAGGATAGCCTACTCAGAAAGAACTTGTTCTCTAGGACAACAGCAAGCTCATTAAAGGAATAGCTCATTTAAACCCAAGCTTTTATTCCTGTGGGGAATTCCTTCTTCCATCTATACTGAGCTCTGCTGCTATTCAATGAGGAAGAGGAAAAAAACCATATAGTGTCTCTGTGGTTTATATTTATTGTGTGAGAATTTTCCTTAGAGCCTGACATGGCCCCTGAAATACAAGTCAGTAGTGTTTTAAGCACAGGATTCATTCCTTATGGGTCTGGGGCCAAAATTCACCTCTCTGAAGCCACTCTGACCTTCCTACAAAAGAATCAAGTGCCTCAAGTCACCTTATAGGATTTTTAAAACATTAATTAACAAGAATAAAGGGGGAGCAAAATACAACAACATAGGGGATTTGTTTATATTTTAGTATAATGACACTATTTTATTCATTCATTCGACAAATATTTATTGAGTGTCTGCTTCATGCCCGCCCTGTACGTAGGTACTGGTGGTGGTAAACAAAACAGATGAGGCTCCCACACCCTGGAGCTTAGCTCCTAGGGAGGACTTGCCTGTGCCAGGAATTGTACTAATCATTTATTTGATTTTTTCCATTTGATACTTATAGCAATGTACAATCTATAATACCTGCAAAGGTAGGTATTCTTATTCCCATCTTATAAATGAGAAAACTGGAGCTTAGAAAGGTTGATTTGTTTAAGGTCACACAGCTAGCATTAACCATCGGCTACATTGTCCCCAAAGTATCACATGGAAGTATGAAATGTTTTCACAAGGAAAAAATACCACCCCCCAAGACTTCTTGGAAATTTTTATCTCCGGGGATTGCAGAAAAGTCCTAAAAAAAAACCATTTAAGATTATGCAAATGAACCACAAGACCTGTAGTATACACAATCCATTGTGCTTATGTTTGTGAAAGTACAACTTAGATTTTTGCCAATTAAAAAAAAAGCTCTTAATCCTAAGGATTTAATTTGTAATTTTATGCATCAAAAACAAGAATAAATATTGTGAGATTTTACTTCTTAGGTTTTAAATTTCTGATTAAAGTTTGGAAACATGGAGATTCTGTAAATCTGCTTTTTCCTTTATTTTCAACGGAGAAAATCCTGACTTCCTTCTTTAGAAAGTGAATAGTGTCACATGTCATTATATAGAGGTCTCCTCACACAATTCTTTTCATGTGTTTTTTGGGGGACTAGTATTGCTGAAGACTTTTAACATTATGCATTTTTGCAACTGTAGGCATAATTTATATCATCTCTTGGTCCTAGCAGGCCATATCTACATATAGGGTAGAGATTCTCCATCCATGCTATAATTTGTTCATCCAATACCAATGGAATAAAATGAGAACCAAGGGACATCACTAAAGGATATTTAAGTGAAATGTTTTCTTTCCCTATTGAATTTTAATGTTATATTTAAAGAAGAGATGTTTTAATGACGATAGGTTTTTCTTTCATTATAATGATGTCATCTTGAATTTATCTTCCACTTGGGACTCCAGATTCCTTATCATTCAGTTTTAGAAGCAGGTAGATAGATCCTCAGTGAAAGAGAACCCAACGATTATAGCCTAATCATTTGAGCTTGGTGATGTGGCAAATCCTATAAGAACACATAATCATACATAAATATTTTAAGCAATACAAATTTTTTCAAAATTCTCTTTCATCTGATGAGAAGGGAAGAACTCTTTAGAAATTTGCATTTGAGAACAAAAAATTATATAGCCTTACTTCCATCTTCATCCCCATTTTCATTACACTCTGAGAGCTGGTGAAAATTCTTTACAAAATTACCTCTCTTTGGGGCTTCCCTGGTGGTGCAGTGGTTGGGAGTCCGCCTGCCGAGGCGGGGGACACGGGTTCGTGCCCCGGTCCGGGAACATCCCACATGCCGCAGAGCGGCTGGGCCCGTGGGCCATGGCCGCTGGGCCTGCGCGTCCGGAGCCTGTGCTCCGCAACGGGAGAGGCCACAACGGTGAGAGGCCCGCGTACCGCAAAAAAAAAAAAAATTACCTCTCTTCAGTCGGGTCACACCTATACCACCTTGATCATTACTAGGTCACTATGGCCCGGTGATAAAGGTCATGGAAGCTGCTACTTCCTTGTATGAGCCTGGAACATCGAACTCAGCCCTCCATAAGTAAGATATTTGTAGTCAATGCTTTTGTTCTGTTTGATAAACTTCTATTCTGCCTCTGTGTGGTATGGCAGATGCAAATTGCCTGTTGTTTCTGGAAAATGGATGACTCAGACACTAATTAAATTCACTGTTAATATTAGGCACAGGTGGAAATGAGACCAAAGCGGGCCATTCATTTAATGTTCCTAATTTGATGTGTCTTTTAAAATATAATATTAAATTCAAAAGACATTAAGTGCCTAAGAGTATAGGATAATTTGGAGGGGGGGAGGCTACTGTGCTTAATTAACTGTGTTGTCCTGAACCCTCCATCAGTGAGCCTGCCTTGTCCCCCGTACTTGGTTAGGGTGGCAGTGGAGAACTGGTTTTTTTCCCCTCACCTGATCCTTTGAGCTTTATATCCAGGTGGTTAGAAAGACAGTTTTGTTTTTTTTTTAACATCTTTATTGGGGTATAATTGCTTTACAATGGTGTGTTAGTTTCTGCTTTATAACAAAGTGAATCAGCTATACGTATATCCCCATATCTCTTCCCTCTTGCATCTCCCTCCCTCCCATCCTCCCTATCCTACCCCTCTAGGTGGTCACAAAGCACCGAGCTGATCTCCTTGTGCTATGTGGCTGAGAAGGACAGTTCTTATATCTTTCTTCCTCGCTCGACCAGTGGCTTTCATGACAAGTTCCTAAACTCCTGCACCAAGTAGCCCTGACACCATGACAGCCCCTACCCCTAAGCAGTCTTCCTAGGCGATTTATTTTTTTTTCATGTAAGTCCAGGAGGACCATCTCCTGGAATTCGGTGGGTTTGTTCTGTCACTATGATGTGTACCTTCTCTGCTCTCTTCTTAGTGCTGAATGATCCCTGCCCCCTGGAGAAAGTGACCTGATTCTTCTTCCACAGCAGTAATAGGTTCTGAGGCTAGAACATGCTCTGAAACTACCCAGAGGCAGGAAGACCTGACTCATAAATGGAAAACTTGAGAATTACACCCTCTAACGTAGGGCTGCCCTGAAAAGAATCCTAAATTTGAATATGTCTGTGCTTGGTGGGACATTCTAACATCAAAATTCATATTACTCCTCTTAGCTTCTCTCCACCATGTACCCCCTCCCCCTTCCTAATTCTCTCCCCTCTCGTATTCTTTCATCACTGCTCTGTCCCCTCGCTCTAGCCTAAAAAACCTGCCCTTTACGCTCCACTCTCACAGGTTACAGCTCTGAATGACTGCCTGACACTGTCATTCACCCGGCAGCAGCCAGCACTGATGAGCTGCCTGCTTTGTTGTATCCTGTTGACATAGGCTGTACAGAGATTTAGTTAAATCTGATGTCCCCCACCTGACAAAAAGGCCCAATGCTAAGTTTGGCCGGGCTTTGCTCTCCATGTGCTGTTACCCACTGAACCATCAGGAAAGAGCCATACCCATTGGTACTTAAAGCAGGACCAAAGAAAAGACACCTCAAAGAAAGCCATATCAAATAATCAGCTAACAAGTTAAAAAGCGAAAGGGTATGTGCATTTGCCTAGAGACCGTGCAAGTGCTGCTGAGGAGTGAGCTGGATGCAAAGGGGTTTGTATATGCTCGCCCTGGGCAGGAGAATCCTGCAGAGGAAGGTGAGGGATGCTGGGGTTGGGGCAGGGTGGTAGGGGGACCACCTTAAATATATTAGGGATGAAAGTAGAAAAACATCTATCCTATTTAATTATAGGCAAGCCTCACTAACTCAGCCTAATAAGAGGAAAGCCAGTCTGAATTATGGAATATTTTTAAATACATTTTTATTATTTTCAAGCACTGGACACGCTAGTAATTCAAACTAGACTAACAGCATCGTACAGTACCTCAGGGAAAGGGCTTTAAGAATCATTTGTAATTAGCATATCAATTATTTGTATACAAGTGGATGTGCAAAAAGTGCATAAAAAGTTTATTCTCTTAAGTAGGACAAACATTCCCCAGCACAGTCCTGTTTACACTATTAATTTGCTTAGCCAGCCCTTTTTGTGCCAAGATAGATGTATGTAAGACATGCTTATTTCCTCAGGGAAGAATGAATCGCTTCCCTATGTTTAGTCCAGTAACTAAGAAGCGGAGCGCCACTTGATTGGTTTGGGATTTCCAGGATATGGAGTTTTGAATTTGCATACAGACTAGAGAGATTTCATATGGAGAAGATCTGGCAGCCGTTGCCAGAGACCCAATTTCCCCATCTGGATTTCATTGGAGTGATCTGGATTTCATCAAGCAACAGGACACTGATCCTAAATGATCCACCAGACACTCTAACATAGGCATGTTTAAAATACATCCTGCCCCAGAAAAATAACTGCTAAAATATGATGAGTTGGAGTTAGTCTATGTGCAGTACTTAAAAGTAATAAAAATGCATTTATTTTTAAGTCCCACAAAAACCATGCAATATCAAGTTAATGATGAAAATCAATCCCCAAACTCTTTTCTTGCACACCTCATTGTGTGACGGCATGGCAGAGATTTCCAATCATCTGGGAAAGGATATTATATTTTGATGAGCTGCACCAGGTGCTAACTATATGGCAGGATTTCGACTTTGAATCTTAGGGAGGCCTCCTGGGTAAAGAAGGGTGAGGGAAGGGCTAGGGTCATGTTTATTGTTAGCAAATCATTATTGTCTACCTAAGTTCAAAAATCAGAGCAAGTGAATTGAAAAAGAAGAAGTATCAGGTATATAGGGAGTGTAGAAAATATGATTAGGAAATGAGAAACAGAGATATAGGCCTATATTTCTACCCGTATGTATTAAAACTGTGCTCTAGGTAAACTGTGAATTCTTCAAGGCTTAGAGAGTAAAAACTAAGTGCGGAGAGCGTAAGCACAAGCAGTAAATATACACATAAATGTTGTAACTACAGTTTGGAATGACTCCAACTCTCTCCTTTCCCCCAAGGGCATCACTATCCAGGGTCTGCAAAGGCCAAATAGCTGTTTGGCTTCCAATCTGATTTTTTGCTAAGAAATCAGAGAAGTCGGTTTCAATTTTAATAATATATTCTCCCAACCTCTATCTAACAGAAAGGCACTTGTGTTTCTGCCCCTTCTTAAAGTGAATTTTGTGTTTGGTGAAAGGTAATAGATTGGCAGCACTGGAAAAGGAATTACTGTATTCCCAGAACAGGTATAACCAGGCAGTGACACTCTGAAATTTCTCTCTGCCTTTGGGGAACATTAGAGTACCATTCAGGAAGTCACTGCTATGGTGTGCTGTGCTGAACTCAACAATATCCTAGTGGGCTGAAGGAATTAACATAGCACTCGAAGGGCCTGACTTAAGGCCATTCATTTATTCATTCAACATTAGGGAGTGCTTACCATGTGCTTGGTGCTGGGAGAAGACTTTTGCAAATGTTATATCATTTAATCCTCATAATAACCCTGTGAGGGAGAGAATATTCTTGTTTTACAGAGACGGTTCAGAGAAGTGATTTGTCCAAGTTGCTATTGCAAGCACTGGATCCAACTTTGTCTTGACCCCCAAGTCCAGTGTTCTCCCTGAACTCCATGCTGTGGAGGCTGCAAAGGGGGTGGATGAGACATGCCCAAATAATGTGATGCATAGCAAAATGTAATCTGGGCTTGTGTGCGGGGTCCTGGTGGTTATAGAGCAGTAAAATGACCTACCCCAGGTCAAATAAAGAGTCATTAGTATAGCTAGACTTAGGATTCATATTCTTTAAGCCCTCTTCCATTTTGGGGTTTTTTGGTTTGGTTTTGGTTTGGTTGGTTGGTTTCGGTTTAGCTCTCCAAACCAGCCTGCCTCTCCACCTACTCCACCCCCTGCGCAGATAATATATATTCTGCTTCCTAGGGCCTTGGGCCTTTCAGAATGCGGAGAGCCAAAGAGCACTGGGGTTTAGTGAAAAGAGCACTAGATTTGAATTAGAATTAGTGTTCTAATTCTAGCTCCGACATTCACTCTAGGCCTACCGCCCTTTAATTCTAGATGACTCACTTTCCCCTGTGTGAATGAGAATGGTGTACTTCAAAGAGGTAAAGAGATAAGTAATAATAAACTAAAAATAGTGCACAGCCCTTTTTGTTGCCAAGGTGACATAATTGATGAGTGGAATTACTTACTACAAAGCATGTTAGAAAGGGATGCCAATTAGAATCTGTGTTTCTGTATAATGGACTCAGCAATGAGAGAAAAGATGCCCCTGTAAAATATTAAGAAACTACATCTTAAAAAATAAAACAGCAAAAGCAATCTGAGGATTGTTTGGGAAGGTTGGGGGTTTAGAGGTTTGAGGTTGGTTTGTTTGTTTTTCTTTTATAGCTTTGGGTGTTTTGTTTTGTTTTATCCTAAAGATGTTAATGGAATCAGTACACCTTGTCTGATGCTAAAAGCAGAAAGAGAGACTTATAGGAAATTAAATGTCTTCTGGATATGTCCAAGAGGCACCCATGGCCCCAAACAAAATGACACATCATCCTCACCTCAGGGAGCCCCCCCCCCCCAGTTCCCTGCATCCCTGAACCATTTGTAATAGATATTCAGGAATCCCCGAGGCATTTACCATATGCTGCATCCCCCGCAGGTTGAGTTTTTGCAGAATGAGTCAGCAGTACCTGAGTTGAGATATGACTGAGGGAATTTAGAGAAGACAATACCTGTGAAAAGTTGACAAGCTCCCATTTGAGACTGATTAGCCATCTTTGAGTCCTTAACGCAATCCCCCCTCTGAATCCCATACAATGCAATAGGTTTAAAATGTTTATCATAGAAAGGGTTTTGCTGTTGGCAATAAATTTTCTCACGTTGACTTTGGAAGCTCACAGTGTTAGTAGCAAATATTTCTCTCTTCTCTCCATTTCCTGCCCTTCTTGGTTTTTCAACTTTGAATTCCTCATTTCTTTAATCTCTGTTGAGGAAGTCTCTAGAGGGTGCTGAGGGTGCTTGCTGGAAAATACAAAGATGATAAGGCTGGTCAAGGCTGATTTGCAAGCGAGCAGTTAGGAGACAAACCTGCTAGGAGTATGCACCAATCAGTGGTCTAGCTATAGAGGGGCAAGTCTGGGTTACCAAATCTATCACCAACATTGATTAAGAATAATTGTCACACCATCTTTCTGGCATTCCATTTCCCTGAGAGGAATCTTTTAGAACTTTATGTATTTAAAAACAAACAAAACAAAACCAGGTTCCACCACTGGTATTAGAGGTAAAGTGGCACCAGTGAATGATCCCAAGGGTACACCATAGAAGCTGTGGTCTACCCTGATGGAATAAAAGAAAAGGGGATAATGCTACAATTTGGTTCTTGGGCTTTTCCTTTTATCTAAAAGCATCATTAACGTCATCACCCCTGGCTTTTATCAACCTCCGGCACCAATCACCTTCCCCAAATCAATGCCTGTAGAAACAGCTGCCACAGCCTCTCATCCTCATTTGCATAGCCTTGTCTGAAGAGCAGACTGCTCAATACTGAGGGATCCGGTTTCTCATCAAGAAAATTGCTATTTCAAATGAATATCTTATGTGTTTATAGGGAAGTTACTAATGTAGTATAATGAGATGCCTGTCCTCCCCCTCCTTTCTGGGTAAGCGATTTTATACTTTCCCAAAACCTAAAATTAATGATTGCAGTGTAGCAGATAGTACTGTTACAGTGGTTAGGGAAGCTTTCCCAAAAGCAATCTGGAATGATATTTCATTCATTTATTCATTTAATAACTATTTATTGAATGCCTCCTATGTATAAAGTATTAAGCCTACCCTCAAGGGAGCTGGTGGAAATTTTTAAATTATAGATACACAGAGAGATATATATTCACATTCATACACAGTCTAATAAAATGAAACATGGAAAGTTATAAGAACCATAAGAGATAAAATGCAGTGGGCACTCAAACGGAGAAGATACTTCAGAAAAGGGCTTAATTGAGGAGGTAACATTTGATCTGGCTTCTAAAGGGTAGCTAATTATTATATCTTTACAAAGTGTGTAAATGTGTATGTGTTTATGAAATCTGGGTCAAGTTTAAATGTGTGAGATTGCAGGGGAAGATGCTCTATGCAGAGGGTACAGCAAGATCAAAGTCAGAAAGGCTGAGCTCTGTACAGAGAATAGCAATGGTTTAGTTTGTCTGGACTGTCAAGTGCATGAGAAGAACAATTTGCAAAGATTGGAAAAGTGGGTGGGAATCACCTCACGCGGGACCTGGAATTCTTGGCAATGAAAATTTGTACCATGTTCTGCAAGCATTTGGGGAACTGCCGAAGGTTTTAGAATGAGGGTATAGTATAATTAGAGCTAAGGTTAACACTCGAAAAATAATAATGCAGTGCCTGCTACTGCTGTTATACAAAATAATGTGTGAAGTGGCTGGAACAAGCACCTGATGCACGGTAAATCATGGAAGCAGGTATATTGTGGTGATTTAGAACATGGACTGGTGCCAGGAGGCCTGGGTTCAAAAGCCAGCTTGCCACTTAATAGCTGTGTGATCTTGTACAGATTTCTTAACCTCTCTATGCTGCTGTTTCCCCATTATAGAATAGGATTAATGATAACACCTATTTTATAAATTGTTATGAGTCACATGAGCTAATACATATAAAGTGCATAGAACAGTGCTCAGTTTTTAATAAAGTACTCGATACATGTTAGCTGATATTATTATCATTTTTTATTCATGAAGGAGATGGAATTTGAGTGAGCCTTTAAAAAATAGATATGATGTAGACATGTAGAAAGGTGACTTTCAGGCACAAGGAAGTGCATGACAAAAAGGAAGTGCAAGGTGAGTGGGGTGAACCATGGACAGTTCAGTTTGCCTACAGAATAACGTAGGTTAAGGAGTTATTAGAAAATAAGATTCAAAAGGTAGGCTGGAATCATATAATGAAGGACTTTGAATCATAAGCTAAGAATTTTAAGCATCATCTAAAGACAATGGAGAGATATTGAACGTTTTTGAGTAAGGAAGTGACTTGATCAAAACCTTCCCTAAGGAAAATTAATCTGATGGCGGTGTGTGTGTGGGGGGGGTGTTGGATTAGAGAGGTAAGAGACTTGAGGCAGAGAAATTAATTAGGAAGCTATTGGTGTAATCCACAAGGAGGTCATAAGTGCTAGATTAGAGTACTGCCATGAGAGCATGAGAGTGGAAAGGACAGAATAGGAGAGGGATTGGTGCAAGTCTGGTAACTGAAGAGGAGCAGGGAAAGGGAGGAATCACAAAGGGCCTCAGAGTTTTGAACACAGATTACTGAAAGGATGGGGTATTGTTAGAGACAAAGAATTGAAGAAGAGGTAAGATGATAGGTTCAGCACGGTCAAAATGGAGCTTTAAATCACAGATGACTGTAGAAATTGACAAGCTGATCCTAAAATTTATACAGAAATTCAATCCGGAATAACCAAAAAAAATCTTGAAAAGGAAGAACAAGGTTGGAGCACTTCCCAGCTTTAAAACTTACTACAAAGCTACTGTAATCAAGACAGTGTGGTGCTGGCAATGAGGCTAGACATCTAGAGCAATGGAATAAAGTTCAGAGTCCAGAAATGTGTACAGTCAATTCATTTTACTCAAAGAGTGCCAAGACAATTCAATGGGGAAAGAATAGTCTTTTCAACAAATGGTGCTGGGACGACTGGATCTCATGCAAAAAAAAGTGGTTTTGGACCCATACCTCATACCATATACAAAAGTTAAGTCCATATAGCCTAAACGGTCTAAATGTAAGAGCTTAAACTATAAAACACTTAAAAGAAAACATAGATGTAAATGTTCATGACCTTGAATTAGATATTGCTCTCTTAGACATGACACCAAAAGCACAAGCAGCAGAATAAATATAGATAAATTGGACTGCATCAAAATTTAAAACTTTTGTGCTTCAAATGACACTATCAAGAAAGTTAAAGACAAGCCATAGAATGGGAGAAAATTTTTGCAAGTCATGTATCTGATAAGGGACTTGTATTTATAATATATCAACACTTACAAATCAATATTAAAAAGAAAAATGGCTCATTTTAAAAATGGGCATAGACCTTGCTCTAAAGAAGATATACAAATGGCCAAAAAGCACATGAAAAGATACTCAACATCATTAATCATCAGTGAAATGCAAATCAAAACCACAATGAGATACCACTTTATACCCACTAGGATGGATATCATAATTTAAAAAAAAACAGAAAATAGTAAGAGTTGGTGAAGATGTGAAAGAATTGGAACTCTCATCTGTTACACATTGCTGGGGGGAATGTAAAATGGTGCAGCCCCTGTGGAAAACGGTCAGGCAGTTCCCTCAAAAGGTTAAACACAGGGCTTCCCTGGTGGCACAGTGGTTGAGAGTCCGCCTGCCAATGCAGGGGACACGGGTTCGTGCCCCGGTCCGGGAAGATCCCACATGCCATGAGCGGCTAGGCCCGTGAGCCGTGGCCGCTGAGCCTGCGCGTCCGGAGCCTGTGCTCCGCAACGGGAGAGGCCACAACAGTGAGAGGCCTGCGTACCGCAAAAAAAAAAAAAAAAAAAAGGTTAAACAGAGAGTTACCATATGACCCAGCAATTCTACTCCTAGGTATATTAGAAAAATGAAAACATGTCCACAGCAGCATTTCTCATATTAGCCAAAAATTATAGAAATAACCCAAATGTCTATCAACAGATGAATGGAGAATAAAGAAAATGTGGTATATACAAACAATGGAGTATTATTTGGCCATAAAAAGGAATGAGGTAGTAATACATGGATGAACCTTGAAAACATTATGCTAAATGAAATGAAAGAAGCCAGTCACAAAAGACCACATATTATATAATTCCATTTATATGAAAGGTCAAAATTAGACAAATCCATAGAGACAGAAAGTAGGTTAGTGGTTGCCAGGGGCTGGAGGTCGAAGAGTGGTGGGAATAGGTAGTAACTGCTATTGGGTACAGTGTTTCTTTGGGGGATGATGAAAATGTTCTAGGGAATTCCCTGGTTGTCCAGTGGTTAGGACTCCGTGCTCTCACTGCCGAGGACCCAGGTTCAATCCCTGGTTGGGGAACTAAGATCCCACAAACCACGTGATGCAGTAAAAAAAAAATGTTCTAAAATTCATTGTGGTGACGGTTGCACAACTCTGTGAGTATACTAAAAGCTGTTGAGTTGTACACTTTAAATGGGGGGATTGTATGGTATGTGAATATTGATAAAGTTGTTTTTTAAAAAAATATTTTAAAAAAAGATTTTTTAATGGAGCCGTAGCCATTGATGATGACCAGATGCAGATTTTTGAGTAGTATCCACCATCAATTGCTTCTGAGAAATTGATAAAGATAACAGAAAAAGCTTTTGGATATCATGACACAGAGGTCTCTCTCCCTTCAAGAAAGCAGTTTCAGGAGAGCAGTGAGATCAAAAACTGGATTACAAGAAGTATGTAGAGGTGGCCAATAAGTAGACAAATTTGGCAGTGTTGAAAAGGGGATGAAGAGATGAACAACTTGTAACCTAAAGGAACTGAATCAGTAGGAAGACAGAGACTAAAGATGTAAGAAAGAGCTCATTGCTGATACATGGCCCTTAGAGCAACAAGAAAGAGAATGTAGTGCCCAGCTGGTGAAATTAGCCTCAAGGAAGAGAAGGAATATGAGGGAAGACATTTTCAGGTAAAGAAAAGAGGTAAAAGAAGGCATTTATTAGACATAGCTTCAACCAGCTCACTCAAGCATGAGGCAGAAAAAGTTTGATCTTGAAAGATACACCTCAAACTGTTTCTCATCGTTGACTGAGCTGATTGAAACTATGTGTAATGAATCAGGAGTTACCTCTAGAGAGGGAGTAGAGATGGAGAAAAGGAGTTTTCTTTCCCTTTTATTTGATAGACTTTTATGTTTGATTTTTTAGCATGAAGAATGTATTCATTATATTTGTATTTTTAAAAAATCAGACTAGATGCTGCAAGAAATGTAGTTGTTTACCAATTGGAGGTGAAGCAAAGGAACTGCCAAATTACACTGTGTACAAAATACCCTACCTTTTTCAAAGCTTCTAATTACCCTTTTCTCTACCCATCTGAAGCCCTCTTCATCAGAACTCCCTGAGGACTCATTTTCCCTTCCTGGTTATCATTAAAACAACTCTCCCAGAAACACCTGCCTTCCTTTATCCTTTCCTCCCTCCCAGTACCACATATTCATGACTGTCATATGTATATGCTTTTCTTGTGTGTCAGTGTGTATTGCCCTATCAATACTACCATAGGAATATCTCCCAAATCCATCTCTTCCTCCCGACCCTTGCTGCCACTGGCCTGGATGGTTGCAAAAACCCTCTTGATGGGCTTCCCTGGTGGCGCAGTGGTTGAGAGTCTGCCTGCCGATGCAGGGGACACGGGTTCGTGCCCCTGTCCGGGAAGATCCCACATGCCATGAGCGGCTAGGCCCGTGAGCCATGGCCGCTGAGCCTGCGCGTCTGGAGCCTGTGCTCCGCAAAGGGAGAGGCCACAACAGTGAGAGGCCCGTGTACCGCAAAAAAAAAAAAGAAAAAAAAAACCTCTTGATAACCTTCACTGTACCCTACGCTGTAATCAGAGGATCTTTTCAAAATGTAAATTTAATCATGCCTTGTGCATGTGGTGCACACGCACGTGCACACACGCACGTGCACACACATTTGAGACATTTCATACCCTTTAATGAATTCTTTTCTATTGAAGTATAGTTGATTTACAATGTTGTGTTAGTTTCTGATGTACAGCAAAGTGATTTATATATTCTTTTTCATATTCTTTTCCATTGTGGTTTATTACAGTATATTGAATATAGTTCCCTGTGCTATACAGTAGGACCTTGCTATTTATCTGTTTTATATATAGTAGTTTGTATCTGCTAATCCCAAACTCCTAATTTATCCTTCCCCAACTCCCTTTCCCTTTTGGTAATTGTAAGTTTTCTATGTCTGTGAGTCTATTACTGTTTTGTAAATAAATTCATTTGTGTCATATTTTAGATTCCACATATAACTGATATTATATGATATTTGCCTTTCTCTGTCTGACTTACTTCACTTAGCATGATAATCTCTAGGTCCATCCATGTTGCTGCAAATGGCATGATTTCATTCTTTCTTATGGCTGAGTAGTATTCCAGTTATATATATATATATATATACACATATATATATACACATACACACACACACACATACATATATACATACATACATACCATGTCTTCTTTACCATTCATCTGTCAGTGGACATTAAGGTTGTTTCCGTGTCTTGGCTGTGAACACTGGGAATGCATGTATCTTTTCAAATTAGAGTTTTCTCTGTATATATGCCCAGGAGTGGGATTGCTAGGTCGTATGGTAGCCCTATTTTTAGTTTTTTAAGGAACGTCCATAGTGTTCTCCACAGTGGCTGTACCAGTTTACATTCCCACCAACAGTGTAGGAAGGTTCCCTTTCTTCCACACCCTCTCCAGCATTTGTTATATGTAGACTTTTTAATGATGGCCATTCTGACCAGTGTGAGGCAGTTTTGATTTGCATTTCTCTAGTAATTAGTGATGTTGAGCATGTTTTCATGTGCCTCTTGGCCATCTGTATGTCTTCTTTGGAGAAATGTCTGTTTAGGTCTTCTGCCCATTTTTTGATTGAGTTGTTTGGCTTTTTTGATATTAAACTATATGAGCTGTTTGTATATTTTGGAAATTAAGCCCTTGTCAGTCCATCATTTGCAAATATTTTCTCCCATTCCATAGGTTGTCTTTTCGTTTTGTTTATGGTTTCCTTTGCTGTGTAAAAGCTTATTAAGTTTGATTCCGTCCCATTTGTTTATTTTTGCTTTTATTTCTATTGCCTTGGGAGACTGACCTAAGGAAAACATTGGTATGATTTAGAGACATTTCATAGCCTTTAAGTAAAAGTCCAAACTGCCTGGCCTATCTGGCCCTTTGTGCTCTAACCCACGTTTACTTCACCAGCCTCACTCCCACCACTCCCTGCTCCAAGCTTTCATGCTCTGGTGTGTGCAGTTCCTTCTGTAAACCTAGTCCCTTACCCATAACCCCCACAACCCTCCCTGCTTCCATTTTCCATACCTTCACCCCCATGTGCCTGGAAGCTTCTCCTAATTTTTTATTTTTATTTTTTTTGCGGTACGCGGGTCTCTCACTTTTGTGGCCTCTCCCGTTGCGGAGCACAGGCTCTGAACACGCAGGCTCAGCGGCCATGGCTCACGGGCCTAGCGGCTCCGTGGCATGTGGGATCTTCCCGGACCGGGGCACGAACCCGTGTCCCCTGCATCGGCAGGTGGACTCTCAACCACTGCGCCACCAGGGAAGCCCTTTTTTTTTTTTTTTTTTACTTTTTATTTCAAGATAATCATGCATTCACAGAAAGTTGTAATGAAATGTACGGGGAAGTCTCTTCTTCCTACAGCCTCCTCCAATGTTGCCATCTTGTACAATTATAGTATAACATCAAAATCAAGAAGTTGACATTGGTACAATCTATAGAGCTTATTCAGTCTTCACCAGTTAATACATGCAGTCTGTGTGTGTGTGTGTGTGTGTGTGTGTGTGCGTGCATAGCTTTGCATAACCACAACCACCAGCACAGTCAAGGTACAGAACTGTACCATCACCACAAGGCTCTCTCATGCTACCCTTTTATAGCCACATTCATCCCTAACCCCTGGCAACTGCTAATCTCTTCTCCATCTCTCTAATTGTTTCACCAATGGTATATAAGTGGAATCATGCAGTACAGATTTTGAGATTGGCCTTATTCACCCAGCATCATTCTCTTGAGATCCATCCAAGTTTTTTGCATGTATCAAGAGTTATTTCTTTTTATTGATTAGCAATATTCCAATGGTATGGGTGTACTGCAATTTGTTTAACCATTCACTTGTTGAAGTACATCTGAGTTGTTTCCAGTTTGGGTTGTTAAAATAAAGCTACTATGAACATTCATGTACAAGTTCCTATATGAAAATAAGTCTTAACTTCTCTGGAATAAATGTCCAAGAGTGCAATTTTTAGATTGTATGCCAAGTCCATTTTTAGTTTTGACAGGAACTGCCAAATTATTTTCCAGAGTGTCTATACCATTCTATATTCCCACCCAAAAGGTCTGTGTGATCGAGTTTCTCCACATCCTCACCAGCAATTGACATTTTCACTGTCTTTCATTTTAGCCACTTTGATAGGTGGCTCACTGTACTTCTCATCTTTTAAAACCTGACAAGAGTTACTCTACTTCCTCCTCTGTGCCATCACTGATATTTCATTTATCATTGTGTTTTAATTATTTATCGATATAGTCCGAGTCTTCCCCTCTGTTCTGAGCTACGTGAAGATAAGAGCTGTGCCATATTCGTCATTTTTTTTCCCTGCAGCATCTGATACAGTTACATACTGGACACACAGAGGGCACTCAGTAAATGTGTGCAAAGTAAGGGAAAGAATGAAAATGGAAAAAACGTTAGTCTTGCTTGCCTCCCCCTCCTCCTCGTTAAGCTGTAAACCTTTTTAAAACAGAAATCACACCTTCCTCTGTGTCTCCCAGCAGCAGTTAATAGGGTGCTCTGTACATGTAGCTGCTCAATAAATGTTGGCTAACTATTCAGGTGGCTTATCTTCCCTCTGCACCCAGGAGATAAGCACATGAAAGAGAGAATAGGCCTGAGTATTCCTGTATTAAAGATCATATGTCATAAGTTTTATAATATCTTATAATCTCCACAATCACTGAATATTTGTCTGTGTAGATGAGAAATCAAAACAAAACGGTCTTTTGAGTCAAAGAATGCCTCTGCAACTGAGCACTTTTCAATAGTTTCAATACCCTGGTTACATATGAATTTTGGAGGACAGCATTTCATATCCCTGCATTCCTTTTGCAGTTTCAGAAGGATCTGGAATTTTTCTATTTTTGCTGAACTGGTATAATTTGACATGTTGATTATGAAGGGGTCATTAACCCCAAACATTTTTTATCACTTTTTGACTCTGCATTTTCTCAACTCTGAAGTATGTTAATTTGCACTTGTTTATATGTCTCTGTAAGAGTTACTCAAGCCCTAGAGGACTGGTATATGTTTTGTCTGGGAGCTAGATTGTAAGCCCCTTGAGAGCAGGGACCTTATAACTCCTAGGAATGCATCCTGGACATTGTCAACATTCAATTAATGATAATACTAGAAACTTGCCTAAGGTCATCTGTCACAATAACAACTTCCTTTTCATCTCTAAGGCTTCTAACTGTCAGGAAAAGCTCTTAGGTTGATTTGATAACATTGAATGATTCTACCCAAAATTATGCTCATTATTACCCACTACAATTTGTTCTTTAGAGTGCTTTCAGATTTATAATTTTGGATCAGTTATTATGGTTCCCTTCCCTATAATACCCTGGTTACATCCAAGTTTGGGAAGGCTGCATTTCATAACCCAGAAGTCTTTTAGCCTAATACAAAGTAAGCTGATAACATCTATGCTTTCAAAGCGTTTAATTCTCTTCACCAACCCTCATTGATAACTAGGTGGTGAACTCCAAGTATGTTGACAATCTTAACTTATCAGAAATAATCCTTAATTCAGTGTATTGTCCTATTTTCACAGATTATAAAATGGAGTAAATGTATACTAAACCAATCCTATGGCTGTTGAAGTTAAATTGATATGAATATTTAAAGGAAGTCTGAGTTCTAAAACAGAAAAGCAAATTTGGTCCTTGGTGAGGATGGAGGTAGGGGGAAATTTTTTTGTAAGTCAGGTTTTCTGAGCTACAATTTACATGCAGTCTGATTTACCCCTTTTTAGATAGAAAGTTTGATGAGTCTGACAAGTTGGATTTTTTTCCCTTCACTATTTGCTGATTCAACTATACCTCCCACTACCCTCCACAACCACCCTTAGACCAAACTGCCCTATCTTTTCCTGACATTTTGTCTCCTTTTTCTTTTCCAGTGTACTAAAGGAGGTGTACATAGCCTTTAATCCCAAAGCAGTGGTCTTACAGCTGGGAGCTGATACAATAGCTGGGGATCCCATGTGCTCCTTTAACATGACTCCAGTGGGAATTGGCAAGTGTCTTAAATACATCCTTCAGTGGCAATTGGCAACGCTCATTTTGGGAGGAGGTGAGTACAAAGGAAGGTCACCACGAGAATTTGTTGACCTTCCCCCATGTTTTGTCCATTGACACTGAGGAAAACTTGGCTTTCTAAGATTGGATAATACCAACCTGCCCATGGTCCAGAAGCCTGAGTCAATGAACCTGCCACCTTCACAGTTCAGCATAAGGAAGTACTCTGACACACTTCTCCTCCTCAGCCTGGCATGTGCATTGACTCCTTGGCACTCTGAAGTCTAAGTTTCCATTTCTGAAGCAAAGGTGCTTTGGTTAAAGGTGACATCAGATCTTATTAAGAATAGAGAATGTTAACCCCAGTGGACTTTGATCCATCTTCTCTCAGTATAGCCTTTGAGTCCCAGTTCTAATCATTATCTTTTGGAAACATACCACTAAAATTCTAACCCTACTCACATATAAGTAGTAAACGCATGAATTAATTGAATATCTAAGCTGAATTCAAGAACAACTTCTCCCCCACTAAAAAAGCATGGATTTGTTACAATAAAGCAAAATTGAGAGATCTAAAGTGTCTCTTAGGCATTTTTGCCTTCAGAGTGTACCTTGTGCACAAAACACTTTGCCTTCAGTGTTTTGTATTACTTAACCATCAGAAAGCTGGGTCTATTCAATAGAAGCATTTACACATTTGTGAAAGGAACCTTTCACAAACCTCAACTACCTTTGAAGCTGCCTTGCTTAGAATCTTCTGTCTATCTGGCACAATCTTTATTCCATTAGATGAATGGACTGGTGTGTTAAAATAACATGATCAAGCAGATTGAGCTTAAAATGTATGTATTATGGAAGCGCTAATAGTTTGTTGTTTGTCAAACTGTTGTAAAAACCAAATTAGAGGAGATTGTGGGAAGACCTTATGAAAATGAGTGAGCATTCAACACAAATACACAAGCCTGGTCCTTGGGCAGCCTCAAACCCTAGAGGGATCGAAATTAAAGGTGCTTACAAGAGACAACCTCTTATGAAAAGCTGGCGAGAAATGTATTAACTTCAACTCAAGGAAAAGATAAAATTGATAGGTGCCGCGGACATATTACTTTCCTTGACGGCACTAAAGACAGTGATTATGACACAGGTAGGGCCAGGGGGAAGAAGAAAAGCCCTTTCCTCAATATACATCTGTGTGAATCCGACTTTTGTTTAAGGCTACAGCCTTTACTTAGCACTTTCAAAGCCTCTTTGCTTTCTCAGCCCCAAGTCTTGGCTTTTGAATATATAACTCTTCTTATGTAATATGTGTATTCCTGAAAATACCTGTGCATAAATGGAATTTTTGCAAATCAAATCATACTGTATGTATGCCAGAGAGAGCTTGCTACTTAAAACCTATGGGGATTCTTTTTGAAATCAAATAATCATACCCAATAATTTGATCAGATAAATTCAGATTTTCCATGTCAGGAGTGTTTAAAGTAATACCTGTACTATTTCACTTCAATTCTCAACCCCCAGTAACACATAGACAATTGGCAGAGATGGCCACGTGCCCAAACTTCAGTGGATCCCATTGAGGCCAAAAAGACACATTGTAGAAGCCCCAGCATCCCTGACCTTTCAAGGAATAGAAAGGCTTAAGAAAAGGGCACCATATGTCTCAATCTATACATGTTATTCCAGTGTAATTATTAATAGTGTCCCTTTTTTACTCTTAAAAGTGTACCATTGTGGATGATAAATGATATGGTCACCCTACCTAAAATAGACCAGATTCTATTTCCCTCAGGCTGCACTGAGGTTAGGAAATCTTTCCATTTTATCCTTACACTCTTGGAATTTAGTTAAAAGCCAAATGTTCTAGTGCTTGCATGGCAGAACACATCTATTCAGCACAAAAATATGCTGATTATTAGCCAGTATAATATGGCTGCTGGGTGACTGTGACAGGACCTGACGAGGTGAGTCAGAGCGTCAATCAGCAGTCCTTTTCTCATCTCATTCTCTTTGATCTCTGCCACTAGGCCTGTATTTTGTGGAGAAAAGGAATGCTGAAATGAAAAGAAAGAAGTCTGTTTCTGTCAGCATTTTCCTTTTCTCTTTCCTGGAGGTTTTCAGGGCTATATCTGCCAATAGCTTTAATACACAAGTCACATCCAGCAGTCATTTTATAGAATTGTTACAAAATTCATCGCAGAAACCTTCACTTTGAGTAGGTCACCTCAAAAGATCTGGGTTCCAGGGATCTCAGTCTTACCAATGACTCTTGGTGGAATTGAGGACTTTGGAGTCCTCGGGTGCATATTTGTTCGGAGATGAGGGCCTTTTTAATCTTTGTAGGCCTTGGACTTCCCAGTTCCACATTGTGCATGGTCTGACTGCTTCACTAAAGACTGCCTACTAAGTGGTTCAAAAATATCATAAAGGGATGTTTAGGTGAAATTCTGCAAGTTAGAATTATCTTTCTAGCCCTTTTGTTAAAACATTTTTCTCTCCTTCCTTACCCCCCTTCCCTCTCCTGCTGTTCTGTGACTATTCTTTCCTAACTTCACAATTCTTGATGGAGACAGGAGGCTATAACCTTGCCAACACGGCTCGATGCTGGACATACTTGACCGGGGTCATCCTAGGGAAAACACTATCCTCTGAGATCCCAGATCATGAGGTAAGTAAGGCTCTGACAAGTCCTCTCTTCTTTAAGGGGAAGAGCTGAGTCATTCCACCTAATCAAAATCACGTCCTCACCACTCAATACCGTTTTGTTGAGAGACACTCCAATAACAATAACACACTGTCTTGGCAGAATAGTGGACTCTTGTTCCAAAATATCCAAGACCTTCTGCCTTTTTTTACAAGAGATCTCAAAGGCCAACCAACTTTAATTTCTCAATTAATTACAGAGACTGTGGGAAGGGGTCACCTGTTCACACAAAGAACTCTTTGGGATATGTGCATATTTTCATCCCCTAGACTCAAAAAAGAAGGGGCAATTTTTTTTAAATGTAGAAGCTGGGTTCTCCTCTATCTTTAAAAAGTCCTATTGGTGGTATGTCAAACCTCTGTTCTTTGGTGGTAGTCCTGGTCTCTCAATTTTCTTTGGCTGATGTAAAATTTAAAAAACACACAATCACCACCAAGACAGGTCTGGTATTTTTCCAGCGATTAGTGGTGCACAAAAGTTGGGGCAGGACCATCCAAAATGTGAAACATGTCATTTGAACCTTTGCCATTTTCTTTAGTCATATGAGATGGGCTTTATGTTTTCCAAGGCATAGATGTCTGTTCTAGTTTTCTCAAAACAGGTGTCATAGAAAGCTCTCTGAGAGCTGTGAGTGTGCTGATGATCCCCTTTATCTGAAGGTGTACCCCTTCTCTTCCCACCCACCCTGACACCTGGTGGGAAGCGTGTTATCATAGATCAGGATGTGTAGCTGCAGGCTTTAGACTGTGACTTATAATAATGAATCAGTGGCTGCAACCCCACCTTCTCAAGCCATCTCCCAAGGAGTCGAGATGGTACTTGGGTTATAACATTTTGATTCCTGCTCGATGCAGAAGCTGTACACTTGGGAGCATTATGCTTTTACAAGTTACTATTATTTTTTAAAAACTAGAAACAAACTAATCTTCCAATTTTCTTCTAACCACAGGTGAGGTATAATATGTATCTCAGAAAAACCACTCTATGTGTCTAGAATACAAATAGAAGGCACTCTATAATTTCAGACAATTTGCTGGTGTCAAGGTTAATAGAAGTCTCTTTTCTTGACTTGACTTACCTTTATTCAGTATTTGGAAGCTTTATGAAATATAAAGGTAAGCGAACAAATTACATTTGTGAACAAATATAATCGCTGTTATTGCCGTGGGAATATCTCAGATTGCATTGCAATTTAAAGCGCTGAGACTTTAAAAACTGATCAAGTTATGTCAAAAAGTAGTTTTAAGATGTAGAAGCCTGAATTGAGAATGAGTGTTCTGTTCCTAGGAAACAATGCAAATCTATAGATTCATCTATCTTAAAAGGTTGATAAAATTTTAATAAAGGTGAATACTGCCTCTGGTACCTGGAGATGCCTGGCTGGTTGTGGACTTGGCCTTCTAGATAGACATGTCCTGTCTTTATACTGATATAGCCTGCTAGATTAAATGAGATATAATGTACGTCAGGTGCCTAACACACAGTTCTTGGCACACAACAGGCATTTTTGAAATGCAGGTTTTCTCCTTCCCCTTTGTATGCACCTAACAACTTCTGATACCCAGACATTTATGACTTTGTCATTCATAAATTTGTCCAAACCCTTTCGAATCCCTTCTGTCATATCCTTCTGGTATAAGAGATGTGAGTCATCCAAGAGGGAACAAAGAAGAAAATTGAAATGACAGTCTTCCAGGTACAATAAGATAACATTTTAATGAAAATTGCCAAAAATAGCCCACACAGTGTAAAGGCATATGTAAGTTTTGTGCCACAATACACAGTTGCACACAAATATCCTTGCAGTCCTCTGTAATCAGATCAACAAATGGTGGCTCAAAAAATATTTACTGAGCGCCCGTTGTGTGCCAGGCACTATACTAGGTGTCTTGGAAGATACAAAGACACTAAGACATCATCCCCTACCTCAAACAGCCTGGGATAAAGGGGGGTATGAGTGCTGAGGAGATATGTAGATACATAAATAAATATATTACACAGCAGAATAAGAGCCACAAGACTATAGGAACAATGGCTATGGATATGTGCCTCAAATATAAAGGGGATATAAAGGAGTGCACAAAATACCCTGCCCTCCATGAGCTGAAAATGTAATTGAGAAATCTAATCGGTGAAAAGGTCAGGACAGTGCTGCAGGCAGCCACAGTCTGCTGGCTAACCCCCTCACTGTCTTCCCTCTCAGTCTCGGCTTTTGTTCTTCTGTCTCCTAGGATAATAATCCTCCTCCTCCAGATGCCCTTTCCCCATCTCTCTATGATCTTCCTCAGTCCAGCTTAAAGCCCTATGCCTTTAAAAATCCCTTACCTAAATATACCAAGGCCCTTTGAGCTCTTCCTTCACGTTCATTTGTTCTTTTCATTCCTTTACCAAATATTCATTGGGCCCATACTGCTTGCCAGGCCCTATTCAGACCTGATACAGGGATACAAAGATTAACAAGATAAGCCCAGTGCTCTAAAAAATCTCATCATCTAATAGAGGGGACAGAACAATGTGCTCAACCCAGGACAGATGAGGAGCGTAGAGGAAATGTTTCACCAAGACTTTAAATTGAATATTGGAGGTTGACTGGGAGTTTGCCAGGTGAAGAAGATGGAAAGGCATTCTGGGCAGAAGGAATAGAAATTGGAAAGGACCTGGTGCCTTGTGTGACCAGGGAGAAGTTTGATATAGTAGAACACAGTGTTTATGAGAGAGAGAGAAGGATTAAGGCTTGAATGGAAATTGGAGCCAGATTATGAAGAGCCTTGAATGATGCACTAAAGAGCTTGCACTTTCTTCTGTGAAAACAGATGAGCTTTGGTCTTTAGAAAGCTCACTTGATAGAGCATGGAAGATACATTGCAAAAGGGAGAGAGCTGAGAAGGTCAAACCTGTTAAGAGGTTCAAGGACACTCCTATCACGCTCAAGTCTGTACCATTCCTTTGGTCATCTGTGGTTTCGGTTGTCTGCATTCCCCTTTAGTGCTCATCAGAGTGTTAACACCCACCAAGTTGATGTTCATTCATTGAATGAACAATTGAATCAATGAGTGTTTGAATAATAAGTGTCTCAACTTTCATACTGGAAAACTTATATTTTTAAGATGGAAGAATTGGAAGCATAATCTAGCCTTTTTCTAGAAACTATTTAACCCCAGTAGCAACTACCCATTCTTTGCAAGAAGTACCAGCTATCCCAGTAGGAAATAGATGTATCCATGGGAAACACTAGATCACCAATGGAAGGAAGAGAGTTGGGAAGGCAAGTATTGGAAGTGATTAGTGGTGAAATTTCAGGCATAACCCTCATGAGATACAAAACCAATCATGCCCTAAAGCCATTGATCAAGGAGTTAGTTCCAGCCCAGGAATCGGGGAGCCAGGTTGGCCAGCCAGGCATGGAATAAGGAGGCAATCCCACTGGAAGAAGAGTTGGGCCCAGCGGGGAAGGTGAGAGGAATGGACCCTGCCCATATGACTGGCCCAAGTATCTCTACCATAGGGAAAGCCCAAAGGTGACATGGGGTCCCATAAAAAGACCAGTATGTGGCTAATTTAGCAAATCACCCACTACATGTAATAAGGCTTATGGACTATTATATAAGAATGTTGTGTAATCCAGTAATACTATTTGGATCCTATGATCTAGGATAGAGTAAGACAGTTATATTATAGACAATTATATTCATTTATACGTATATGTATACAGATATATCAGGTATGTGTACATACCTGAATCATAAAGTAGATCTTTAAACAAAATTTAGTGAACAAAAAATATTTATTTAAATAGACTCCTTTTGATGGACTGGTTAGACAAGTTATGCCTCATTCATATGAGGGAATATATATAGCCATTGAAAAGAATTAAGCTGATTTATATACAAGTGTATGTTACTAATGTAAAACAGTCTTGCATTGCAGTCTGTAGGTTTCAGTGAATTCATAGATTGATTTGGGGCAAAATAATATCTTAATATTTACTCTTTCAGTACATGAATTTGCTATCTCTTTCCATTTACTTAAGTCTTTAATTTCAAATTTTAATTTATACTTTTCAGTGAACAGGTCTTGCACAAATTTTGTTAAATTTATCCCTAAATATTTCATGACTTTGATGTTGTTATAAATGGTATTTTTAATTTCAATTTCTAATTGTTTGTTGCTAGAATATAGAAATACAAGTACAATTGATTTTTTTATATTTATCTTGAATAATGTAACATTGCTAAACATTAGCTCTAGTAACTTTTTTGGAGATTCTTTAGCATGTTCCATGTATACCAACATGTCATCTGTGAATAAAGAGACTTTTACTTATTCCTTTACAATCTTCATGCCTTTTATTTCTTTTTCTTGATTTATTACACTGGTTGGGACCTCCAATGCAATGTTGAATAGAAGTGGTGAGAATGAACATCTTTGTCTTGTTCCTGATCAGTGGGGGAAAGCACTTAATCTTTCACTATGAAGTATGAAGTTAGTGGCAGGGATTTTTTTTAATATCCTTTATTAGGTTGAGGAAGTTCCTTTCTATTCCTAATTTACTGAGAATTTTCCTCACAAATGAGTGTTGAATTTTGTCAGACGCTTTTTCTTCATCTATTGAAATGGTCATATGGTGTCCTCTTATTCTGTTAATACAGTAAATTGCATTCACTGTTGCTTTTTTTATGTTAAACTAACCTAGCAGTCCTGAGATAAACCCTACTTTGTCATGGTATATTACCCTTTTTATATATTGCTGGATTCAGTTTGTTGAAATTTTGTCAAGGATATTTGTGTCTATGTTAATGAGGGACATTGACCTTTTTTTTCTTTTCTTTTCTTTTCTTGTAATATCTTTGTCTGGTTTTGATATCAGGACTATGCTGATCTTATAAAATGACTTGAGCAGTATCCCCAAGTCTGCTGTTTTCTGAAAGAGTTTATGTAAAATTGATACTGTGTCTTACTTAAATGTTTGATAGAATTTGTTAGTGAAAATATTTGAGCCTGGAGTTTTGTTTGTGGGAAGGTTTTTAATTATGAATTCTATTTCTTTAATAGTTACATGGCAAGTCAGACTTTCTATTTCTTCTTGCTTCCATGTTGATAATTTGTCTTCAAGGAATTTGCTTATTCACTCATAATTTTCCCTTATTGTTCTTTTAAAGTCTATAGGTCTATAGGACTATAGTGATGTCCCCTCTTTAATTCCTAGTATTGCTAATTTCTTCCCTTTTTTCTTGATCATTTTAGCTTATGGTTTAACAGATTTAGTGAACTGTATTTTTTTCAGAGAACCAGCTTTTAGTTTCATTGACTTTATTTTTCTCTTTTCTATTTCATTATTTCTGCTCATATCTTTGTTGTCCTTCCTTCTACTTATTTTGCATTGATTTTTAGTTCTTTTTCTAGTTTCTTATGGTAGAAACTTAGTTCATTGATTTCAAGCCTTTCTTCTTTTTTAATATAAGTATTCTATGCTGCAAATTTGCATCTAAACACTGCTTTAGCTGCATCCCACAAATTTTGATATTCTCTTCATTTCCATTTGGTTCAAAATAGTTTCTAATTTTCTTCTTTGACTGATGTGTTATTTATAAGTGTGGGTTTTTAAAAATTTATTTCCAAATATTTGAGGACTTTCCAGATATTTTTCTATTTATATTAACTTTCATTTTGTTGTGCTCAGAGAACATACTTTGCATGATTTCAGTCCTTTTATATTTATTGCAATTTGTTTTATGGTCCAGCATATGACCTATCTTGGTGAATGTGTCATGCAATTTGTAAAGAATGTGTATTTTGCTGCTGCTGGATAGTATTTTCTATCATTATCAATTAGGTCAGGTTGGTTGAGAGTGTTATGTCATCTATATCCCTACTGATATTTTGTCTGCTTGTTCTGCCAGTTACTGAGAGAGTTGAAATCTCAACCATGATTTTGGATTTGGCTATTTTTCCTTTTAGTTGTGTCTGTTTTGGCTTTATATATTTTTGAGGCTTTGTTATTAGATGTATACACACTTAAGGTTGTTATATCTTCTTGATGAATTGACCCCTTTATTATTAAGAAATATCCATCTTTATTTCTGATAATATTCCTTGATCTAAAGTCTATATTGTCTGATTTTATTATTGTTGTACATGCTTCATTATGATTATTATTTGTATGGTATATCTTTTTCTGTCCTTTTACTTTTAAGCTATTTATGTCTTCATATTTACAATGGATTTCTTGTAGACAGCATAAAGTTGGGTCGTGATTTTCTTGTCCAGCCTGACAATCTCTGCCTTTTAGTTGGCATGCCCAGACCACTTATCTTTAAATTAATTATTTATACCTTCAGGTTTAAGTCCATCTTCCTATTTGTTTTCTATTTGTCCCCTCTGTTGTTTATTTCTTATTTTCTATTTTCCTGCCTTCTTTTGAATTAAATGAATTTTTTAAGGATTCCATTTATTTTCTGTATTTGCTTATTAGCTATAACTCTGTTTTAAATTTTTGTGGTTACTCTGGGGTTTACAGTATGCATTTTCAACTTATCATAGTCTACCTTCAAATAGTATTACACTACTTCATGTGTAATATAGCACCCTTGTGACAGTATTCTTCCATTTTTCCCTTTTACTTCCATGTGCTATTGTAGTCATATATTTTACTTTTGCGTATGTTATAAACCCCATGATACATTGTTATTATCTTTTAAACTGTCAATTATATATTTTAAATTTTTAAAATATTTATTAATTCATTTAAAATAAGACTAATATTACCTGTGCATGTTAGCACAAATAACATGTTGTAATTTTTTTAAAAAACTGTATTTTCCAAGACAAAAAGAAATCTCATGAGAAGAATGGTAATGCTATACATTTTTGCACAACTCTATAACATCTGGCTTAATAGATGACAGCTGACTTCTCATACCTGCTTCTACATTCAATGTGTTTTGATATTATTTTTGTTAATGTATGTGGAGAAGATCCAACTTCACATAGATCTGTAGATGGAAAAGGGAAGTGTATTTTAATAACTTTTACAGGTCATTATGGATATTCTTCTTTGATACTACACAAAAACTCCATGGTAGTTTCTTAAATGTTAATGCTGTGTGGAATCTGAAAACGTATCAGTGAACTTTGTATGTACTGTTACATCAAAATTCATTGATCATCTTGTACTCTGAAGGGATATTTGACCCATCTTATTCATATTGATTATTTGGAAAATATCGGTTCACTAAGTTATACAGATATTACAAATGTTGAAACACTTTATGCAGTATCAGAAATCACATTAAACTGATATGAATGCTGATTTCATTGGAACAAAGCTTAAGTTTGGGGAAACTGTCAAGCTTATAGTGGCAGAGTGAAGTTTTTCAAAATTCTGATTTTCATTCAAAAACGTGTGAGGGACTTCCCTGGCAGTCCAGTGGTTAAGACTCCACACTTCACTGCAGGGTGCACAGGTTCAATCCCTGGTCGGGGAACTAAGATCCCACATGCTGTGTGGCATGGCCAAAAAAACCAAAGTGTATATTATCATTGGCAAAAAATAGTGTCAGTTATTGATATTTAACCTAAATTGGTAGGCTCACTTCATTTTTGAGAACATATCTGCCAAACATCCGAGTATTTAATCATGGTTTCTCCATTAGTTATTCTTCCTCACAAAAATGATATTCCATGAAAAGTAGCTGTTTAGGTCACAACTTAATCACAGATATGCTTTTCCTCAAGACAACTTCCTATTTTATCACACAGAATATTAAATCCAGGATCAAGATTTGATAATTTTTAGTGCTTCGCCAAAGCCATTCTTCAGTGAAACGGGGTTTTTCTTTTTACTGTGTGTACACGGCAACAAAGAATACAATAAATGCTGGTATACTTTGGTACTACTCCCTTAATTTATATACCATGGTTCCAGCAGTTTTACCCACCATTGCTTTTGCACATTCATATGAATATAGTTGCTCTGGCATAAACCATATTTTATATTCATATATATATATCATATATACCATAACCAAAAATATATACCATAAACATATATATGCATAAATATATAATATAAAATATATAAGTTGCTCCAGGATAAATGATGAGATTGAAACAAGTTCTTCAGCACTTTCAATATTTTAGTACCACTTGTGATTGTTGCTAACCGTTCACATAAAAAAGGTCTTCTTCAAAGATTAGTGCTGATACCATATGACTACAAGCAGAACAGTAAGTCTAGCCACATTTATAGACTTGTCTGTTTTTAAGGTGAAAGTACAGTTCCACAAATGAGATAATAATTAAGTCTTTCCCTGAAAACTAATGAAAGAAATCATAGAAGATCTAAATAAATTGAGAGATACTATATAAATGGAGTGGAGAGTCAATATTGTAAACATGTCACCTATGGGAGAAAATGTCATATAAGAAGAAAACCCAAAGAAGAAAATACTAAATCAAAAGATGGATTTAGCATAGTTGAAGGATATAAGATCAATACATAAAAATCAACGATATTTCTATATACTAGCAATGAACAAATGGAGATGGAAATTAATGTTAAGAGAATGAAAGGACAGGCCACAGACTGGGGTAAAATACTTACAAATAATAATCCAATAAAAAGGAGATATATCCAGAATACATAAATAACTCTCAAATGCAATATTAAGAAAATAAGCAACACAATAAAAAGTAAAAGAAAAAAATAACTAAATCTCCATGTTTAGAGCTAAATGTTTAAATAAATAAGTTACTGTGCCATTGAAAACAGGCAGTGCTATGAGTTATTTTACTAACCTTTCATCCAGTGGGCATTGAGCAATGTCAACTGTCTAAGGCTTCACTGATCTCTAAGCTATTATGTGAATTTCTCCAGCCCATGCAGTGCAATAACTTATGCATAAGATGCTTCAGTGGCTTTTTCATTTCTAGTTTGAAAAGCTCTAACAAACAATTTTTGGTTTTTAATAAGCTCATCATGTCTACACTTAAAATATTCAATTTCTTTCCCTTTCACTATGAATGAATGGTCTGAAAATGATGCCACAACTTAAATAATGAATTATTTTGAAACTATATGAAAGTGTTCTGTGGCTAAGACACTGCAAGGTAAATTAATGACATATATAAAGATAATTGTAATCATGTTTTCATTCATTACTTACAATTTCACCACATGTTTATGAAGTAAATATCTTCCTTCCATGAGTCAGAGCCCTCACCAATACTGCAGTTTCATCTTTTTCAGCATCTTCAAACATAGATATTGCAGCTTAGGTTTGAGAAAGCAAGTCTTCTAATCTCCTTTATTAAGCCAACAATCTATATTCTTGTTGTGTTCTATCTAGGTGGAAGTAAAATTCTAGGATTTCAAAATAATGGTTTTCTAAATAAAAATAGTTACAGAGATTATAGCAGGTATGACTAAGGGTACATTTTCCATGTCCTTCTTATGGTTAGGGAGTCCAGGTACTGGTCATGGTGCCAGTACTTCAGAGGGGAGAACTGAGAAGCTTAAATGAAGGGATGGAAGAAAAGACCCAGAGCCCAATGAGGCAAGCGATCTCATAGTAGGGGCACCTGCTGTATGGACCCCAGCAGGAGATGCAGGGAGACTAGATAACTGCTCATACCAGCCAAGGGATGCAATGCTCAGGCTAGAATGCATCTATTAGCAGCTCTGGACCACATCTCCTATATCCACAGCTAGGCTGTGCCACCTTTTGACTGGACTGTGTTGCTCCACTTACTCTGCTACCAGGCTGACAGCCTTCCTCACTGCTCCATGGTCTTCAGTGGCACTCCTTTGCAGTCAGCAAATATACAGCCACCACTGGACCTGCCTCTCTCAACACTGCCCTAAATTATCATTTAAAGAAATTTAAAGATGAGTAAAAAAAGATCTTTTATATTTACACTTTGCAGCATTTTTCAATCCTTTGTGTAGGTCCAGGTTTCCATCTGGTAAAAGTTACATTCTTTTAAAGAACTTAACTTAACTAAAACAACTTAAGTTTTCTCATGGTATAGGTCTGCTAGCAACAATATCTCTTGGCTTTTGTTTGAAAAGTCTTTACTTTGTCTTAATTTTTGAAGGATATTTTCACTAGATATAGAGTTCTAAGTTGATAATTTTTTTCCTTCAGAACTTTGAAGATATCACTCCGTTGTCTTCTTGCTTGCACATCTCCTCATGAGAAGTCTGTAATCATTCTTAGCTTTATTCCTTTGTATAATATATGCCTTTTTCCCCCCTTCTGGCTGCTTTTAACTTTTCTCCTTGTGACTAGACTTCAACAGCTTGATTAGTTTGTCCTGGTATGGTTTTCTTTGTGTTTATCCTGTTTTGGTATTCATTGAGCTTCTAGGATCTGAGGGTTTATAGTTTTCATCAAATTTAGAAGTATTTCAGCCATTATTTATTTTATGTCCTTTCTTTTTCTCTTCTACTTCTGGGACTCCAATTAAACCTGATAGATCAGTTCTATTGTCCCATAGGTCACTGCAACCCCCTTTTTAAAATTTTTTTAATTTTTAAATTTTTCTTTTATTTATTTATTTTTGGCTGTGTTGGGTCTTCATTGCTGCGTGCGGGCTTTCTCTAGTTGTGGCGAGCAGGGGCTACTCTTCGTCACAGTGCACGGGCTTATTGTGGTGGCTTCTCTTGTTGCAGAGCACAGGCTCTAGGCTCACGGGCTTCGGTAGTTGTGGCACATGGGCTCAGTAGTTGTGGCTTGCGGACTCTAGAGCGCAGACTCAGTAGTTGTAGCACATGGGCTTAGTTGCTCCACGGCATGTGGGATCTTCCCAGACCAGGGATCGAACCTGTGTCCCCTGCATTGGCAGACGGATTCCCAACCACTGCACCACCAGGGAAGTCCGTGCAACCCCCTTTTTTTTCAGTCTTTTTTTTCTCTTTACTATTCATTTTGAGGAGTTTCTATTGCTTTGCCTTCAAGTTTATTGATGTTTTGTTCTGCAGTATGTAACTGCTGTTAATCCCATCCAGTGAAATTTTCCTTTCAAATATTTGACTTTTCATCTCTATAATTTCTATTTTTAAAAATACTTTCCAAAGAAATTAAATCTTTTTAAAAAGCTAACCAAGAATAACATCTTTCCATTTCTCTTATTGTGTTCCTATTTTCTTTACATCCTTGAACATATGGAGCACATTTATAATAGCTGTTTTAAGGTGCTTGTCTAGAATTCCATTATCTCTGTCATTCCTGAGTCTGTTTCTGTTGACTGATTTTCTCTGGGTTGTAGATCACATTTTCCTGCTGTTTAGTTTAGTTTAGTAATGTTTAGTAATTTTTTTAATTCAATATCCAACATCATGAATTTTGCATTGTTGAGTGCTGGATTTTTTTGTATTGATTTAGAGAGGATTGTACTTTTTTCTGATATTGTGGATATCAGATAAGTGGATAAGTTATTGTGGATCCATTTGAT